>NW_016179251.1:0-7070 GCF_001687245.7 Rhagoletis zephyria | reverse complement strand
TATTAAATTTGATAATTTTCTGTTCAAATTTTAAGCGGCACTCAACAATTTAAATTTATTAAATCTGAACATCAAAAACTGCCCCACCACGATATGAACTCGCGACCAACGATATTAGAGTCGCAGGTCTTTCCGGGGAGATATTTTCGTATTGTATGAGAAGTGAGATTTTGTGTCTTTACTTCTCAGCTGTGAGGAGAGTGCAACTGGCACACCAAAAGTATCAGCAATTCCGCTCCGCAGCCGTTTTTCACTAGTTCAGAGATGGTTCTGAAATTTTAGAGCGGAACTGCTTTGCCAGACTGTCTCTAAATTTTACTGCAGGATATATTCAAATCTGCATAGACATACATATGTATACATACCCGTATCGGTCGTAAAAAGTGTAAGAAACAAAAAAGTATGTCAATGGAAGTATTTCAACGACTCTTTATTCCAACTCGTATCGCTACTTGCCATCACCTGGCCCAGTTGTCAATCAATGAACTAACTATGCATGTATGTATGTATATATATGTATGTATGTATGTACCTACGCCACAAAAGCTCATGCCCCATTGTCTGGCTATGTGCGACGGTGGAATCGGTGTCTGCATCTTTTTTTATGCCATGCCATGTTTTAACAATGCATTGACATTGCTTTTAATTGATGTGTCTGTCATTGCTGTGTAACAGTAAGCGAACACAAAAAAAAAAAAATACATACAAAACAAAGAAAAAATGAGGTAAACTGACCAAATGCATTGAATTGTATCCGCGTAAAAAGGAAAGCAATGAAATGGATCGCAACAGGATGGCGTTGCCAACTTACAAAAACTATTAGCTGGACTGCTTAGCTGACTGACTGGCTGACTACAAGCGGATGTTTACAAAATACAAATCGAGATGGTCGTCAAGGGAAATCAGCGAAAAGGGGGTAAAAAGTACAAACAAAAAAATAGATTGGGTGGGGCGATATTGGTTGCGACCAATCAGTCAGACATATCTGAAATCCTTCACTCAGTTAAACATTCGTTCGCCACAAATATGACATGCGTCCTACTATGCTTCAATCAATAGTTATCCTGGCCGGTCGCTAGGTGATAATTACGACGGCTACTGTATACCTATGTACATTTGTACATAAATATCTTAGACTCTTCACAAAACTTAAATGTACTTTAAGGGTATTTTCATTAATGCTTTTTTTTTTTAAACACATTTCCATTTCTTCCAATATTGTAAGTCCTTTCTCATGCTTCCTTCACACATTTTTATATATCTGCATATATATACATTTATATACTTTAATATTTCATTTTGTACCCTATTGTTATATCTTCGCTGTTTTTTCCGTTTTCCCCCTTTCCTCTTCTTCCGTGCATGCCTTTATTTATTTACATGACAATTTCTTTGTTGTTAAATTAATTGATTTGGAATCGTGACCCTTTTAAAGGCTGATGGACTGTTTGCATTTAAGTGATGGCTCGGACATAAAATCGCTTGCAGCGCGGCTGAAAGGCAAAATGGAAAAAATGATATCGAAATCATAAAATACTTAAAAAGCATTTTGTTCCGAAAATTAATGTTATCATGGCGGAGCAAGTTTGCATGATGGAGTAAATATACATATTTATGTATAAATATACATATGTAGACACGTATTTACACAAATAATGGACCATTTTCTGAAATTCAGTTGGGATATTGATTATATTTATCGAAAATTTTAAGAAAAAAAAAACTTTGTATGTAAATAAATATCGTTAATTGAAGAACAAGTTACTTTAAGTAATTTTCGAGTTTCTTATTATATGTATAGAAAAAAAGGATCAGTCCAGCGCCTTATAAATCAATTGTAAAATATTAATACTTAGCAATAGAAAAGCAGAACCACATTAACTTCAATCACATGTACAATCAGCTCATAACGAGATATATCCCATGAAGTGTATCACTACTACGAGCATATGGAAACCCTCTGAAATAAAGTTAAGAAAAAAAAAGTTAACTCATGTCAATTTATACCCATACCTTAATAATTCATTTGACTTATTATGTAATTTTAGTTCAATTTTTTATGCCGGTGGAAACCCTCTTTAATGTTATAAATGCTGAAACTTAATTTTTCTTAATACTCCTGTGTTTGACGCCAATATTTCCATATTTCATATAATTTAATTTAACTCGACTTTTTAAAGAGATGGCAATCCTGTACAAATTATTTTTAAACCAAAGGCTCGTTAAAACTTTTTCGCCCGACACTTGTATGGTGATACATATTTAAATTGTCTAATACTCTTAATTAAATTTGATTTGAATTATAAAATCAGGTGGCAACACTCTTACATGCAGTTTAGAAATAAAGTTTCTTCAAAGCAATTTTGATTTATATTCATATTGAAGGAATTTATTTAACCTATTGCTTATATTGAGTCTAACTTTGTAACAAGGTGGCAACCCTCTGCAAAATATTTTCAAACCACAACCTCTTTCGTCTGACATCCATATCAGTATATACATTTAAACTTTCTGCATCTTTATTTCAGGTGGCAGCCCTCCTACATACAATTAAGAAATAAAGTCAAAACCATTTCGATCGATACTCATAGTGTAATAATTTATTTAACTTAAAAATAAATTGAATTTAATTTTTATCAGGTGGCAACACTTTTTGAAAAAATAAGAAGTTATTGCACATCCACAGGCACAGCCCTTTAATTTTATACCTCATTTTGTAAAAAGTACGAACGGTACAGATCTGTTATGATGAAAAAGGTTTCGCGCATTATGGCATTATGCATTCCAACCCTCCAGTACTGCTAGAGTCAATCGCTACTTTTGAACCACAACTGCACCGACTCCTAGGTAAGTAGCTACTCTATTAGTGGTAGTGCAGAGTCGAACCAGTCGGAAGAAGAATAGCGAAAAACTACGACAGAGGGCGCCCATAAATCACGCAAGTGACTACTTTAGTAACTCCCGGTAGTGCAGAGAGAGCCGATGGTAAGTACCGCCAAGGACATTGCCTTGTAAAAGCAATCACTGAAATACACTGCAAGTAGTCGGTCGGTAATTGCTGGAGAAAAACAGAAACAGAAAAACAAGTTATAAATAATGCGCAATCTGTTACTCAAACGCCGATATACCTACACACACATACTCTTTGGCTCCTTCTCTCCCCTGCAAAAAATTGGACTAATCTGGGATAACTTCGGGAGCAATCGCAAAGGAGCATGCGACTAATACCCCTATTGACCTCTTTATATGGAATGAACTGATCGCTTTTGTTCGAACATGTCCTATGAAGAGACTAATTGTTCTCCTTTATACCCGAACGGGTATAAAAAGCGACTAGTAACTTTTAAAAAATAAAAATAAAAATTTGCGCCAGCTGAGATTCGAACCGGGNTCCAATTATACCCATGAGGCCTGAGTCGAGACTAATTGACCTCCATTAGTACCCGTATGAGACTAGTTGGGACTAATTAATGCCCCATTGTACCCGATTGAGAGTAATCTCGGAATACTCTCTTTAGAGATTAGTCGCACAATTTTTTGCAGGACCACTACCAACGTATGCATATGTTTGCAAAATGATGACGAAGTGATTTTGTATGGATAATCATTTATGCCCATATATTTGAATAAAATAAACATGCTTAGAATGTATCAACCAATACACCCCATATACCAAACGAAACGAAAAAACTTCAATTTTTGTTTAAGGAAAACAAAAACAAAATCATTCGAGCGGTTTTCGAGAATTTTGATCGATATTTTTTGAATTTATATAAACATTGTACACGATAATATTTCTACTGCTCTAGAGATCCTACATCCCGAACACGAAAGTTTCTATGACAAAACACCGAATCGGTTACTAACATAAATGTATCCCTCGATAGGTTTGCAATTTTTTCTTTGAAACGGCGCACTTTTCTTTGAAATCGCTTCACTAGTTCTAGTGCAATAGCGTTTTCGTGAAGATCTAAAAACTACAACTACATAAAACAATTGAGCTAAAGCTAAAGCTTGATAAAATGGGTTAATGCGAATATTAAAATCAAAGAGAATAAATTCTCCTTCCAAGCAGCATAAAAGTACATATAATAAATGAAGGTCACAAAATACCTACATATATTTGGGCGGAGTAATTTGTTTGGAGAAAATTTTCCAAGGAAGTGTATTGCAAATACAAATTCTAAGAAAAAATGTCGAACAAACTACATACATACATGTTGACTGAAAATTCCCAAAATAAAAATCAGTATATTGTATGAAGAAAACAAAAAATTTTTTAAATGAAAAATTAATTTCGTTCAGAAAAATTATAATACATTCATTTTTCTTTTAAAAATTGGGAGGGCCAAACGTCAGTTTTTGTATACATAAACTTAGGTTGGTCACCATTTTTCCTTAGAATCGAACGTAATTCGAATATGCCATACACTTTGGAAATTAAATTACTTCAACCTAATCAGTTATCGATACATCCGGATGAAACATGGTAGGTGGGAGTATTTTTAAAATGTATTAATCAGGTGAAATAACACAAACGGCAATAACGCAAATTCTTGTTATTTCCCAATCGAATGTGAAATAACACAAACTTGCTTTATCTCATTTCCCGTTGAGCAATAAGACCAACTTTAAGTGCACATGAGCACCCAGTTACATTTGACAAAAAGTAGTACCTGAACAAGTTAAATGGACGGATTTGTAAGTATACAGTTTTGAAAGTGCCCAGTGTCGCGGCGGTCCACATTCGCGCGCCGCCCCGCGCCTCGCCGCGGTCCACATTCGCGCGCCGCCCCGCGCCTCGCCGCGGTCGACATCGCGCTCGCGTCCCCCGGCCCCCTCCTTTCCTTTCGCAATTATGCACTGCTGTCATTATAACCGCTTAGAGATAAGAATAATAATAAAATGACAGTAGTTCACTTCTGAAACTGCTTTTTAATGTCCAAGTAATGGGAATTATTGCGTATAATGTTATTGCATGCACCCCACCCACGATGGAATTATACAAGGTAAAGTAATATAAGCGTGAGAAGAAATATTTTGACACTGCGGCTGAGTTCCAAAACATCAGTTGTAAAGCAACTATACAAAGTCACGAAAATGTCCCAAAATGTATCGTGAAAGTTATCGATGCGAATACCTCTTGAGAATCAAATCATAGCACGTCTGAATAATATCATTATACCCGAGCGCACTTGTGCACAAAGGTATATTAATTTTGTTCACATAACGGTTGTTTGTAACATCCAAAACGAATCGAGATAGATATAGACAAATGTATACATAAATGCTCAGAATGAATAGAGAAATCGATTAAGCCATGTCTGTCTGTCCGTCCGTCTGTACGTCTATCCGTCCATCCGTGTACACGATAACTCGAGCAAAAATTAGATATCTCAACAAAATTTGGTATGAAGGATTCCGTTAATCCAAGGTAGGTTGGTATTGAAAATGGGCGAAATCGGACTTTAACCACGCCCACTTCCCATATAACGGTAATTTCCAGAAATACGAAAACTGCGATATTTTAGTAACTACTGAAGATAATTCACTCAAAATTGATATTTACAATAATTTTTAGACGAAAAATAAGAATATTATAAATTTTTGGAAAATGGGCGTAGCCACGCCCACTTATGGTTACATGTGTATATCTTGGTAACCGCTATAACAATTTCTTCCAAACTTGGCACAGTTGTTGGCCTTGGTACACCATATCAAATGGCCGAAAAGTTTTAAAATCTGACAATAACCACGCCCACATCCCATATAACGGTAATTTCCAGAAATACGAAAACTGCGATAAATCAGTAAATATTAAAGCTAATTTATGCCAAATTGATGCTTGCAACAATTCTTTACCAAGAAATATGTTTGTGAAAAAATTTTGGAAAATGGGCGTGGCACCGCCCACTTATGATCACATATATTTATATCGGTAACCTTTCTACCAATTTGTACCAAACTCGGTATTTTTATTGTGCATGCCACATAAAAGCAAAACGTTGAAAATTATTGAAATCGGACTAAAATTGAGGCCGCTTTTCATATAACGGTAAATTTCAGAAATGCTTGAAACTTCAATATTTCGAAATTTAAGGACGCTAGTTTACTCAAAATTGATACACCCCATCTAGCGGTAGGTTTCGGAAAGGTGAAAGACCATATGTTTAAAACTTGCGCCGGGTATTTAATGTTCGGCTCCACCCGAACTTAGACTTTCTTACTTGTTTTGACTTAACTTGCTGGTGTGAGTAGCATTCTTAGCAGAGGGCATCAGATTCTTTTTAACCCTTTGCTGGCATTAGTAAGATATATTGCACACATTTTTCGCAACTTTTGACGATTTTTTAATTTTTTTTTGAAGCATGGTCACATGTCGAAAAGCTAATCTCATATTCGAGAGATCTTTTGTCTTTTAAAAATAAAAGCTTTACAAAAGCAAAACAAAAGAAGTTTTTATATATTAGCATTTTTATTTTTATAAAATTTAATATCCTTCCTTAGCCCCTATTCACTTTTTTATAAAAAATTTTTTGCTAAAAAAATAAGCAAATCATCAAAAACAGTGTACGATATATCGTAAAAATGCTGGGAAAGCTGCTTATCCTCCTATGGTGCTGTACATAAACATGTAGATACATGAGATGTAACGGCTTTACAAGACTTCAGACTCTGCATCGCGTAAATATTTGTATCCCGTAATATTCATTTATCTATTGCAATAATTTGAAATTTTAAAAAAATTGTATTGCACAACCACATCAATACATGCTTTAGTTTGAAATAGTGTCACTGACGTCAAGGTATTTTTTCATTAAAGAGACTCAACAAAAAAGTAAATATAAAAAAAATCAAAAAATAATAATATTTTATTTTAAGTAATGTTTTTGAAACAACTTCAAGGATTATTTTTATATTTAAAGTCACAATGTAACTGAGATTAAAAGCTGGGTTATGCAAGACTTAGACTTGACTTAACTTACCCAGAAACTTAGAAACGATTACTCTCCGCGTCATATATTGCTTTTTCTCCTTTTTTTATCCTTAGTATTTGTATTAGTGCACGC
>NW_016179250.1:6014-7385 GCF_001687245.7 Rhagoletis zephyria | reverse complement strand
CGCATGTAAGTAAATATATTCGAAGACGATAGAGCACGCACATTTGTCTGAATACAGGACGTTAGGAGTGTCGATACAAATATTCAAAACAACGCCGAAGGAGATTAAATTTTCCAGTATACATTTTTTGGCGAATAAAAGCAAAACAATTCGAGGCTACTTCTTAAGAATTCCGATGCATTGTGATACTTGCACCACAGATACATTCAAATAGAGGAACGGTTTTGGACGGATTCATTTATTTGTAGATGTATTAGAGTTCACGGAAGCCACAGCACAGCCTATTAATGAATAATCTGTATCCTCTTCCGCCTTACATTTACAGCGAAGGCCCATATTTCACCCTTCGACTATTCTTCTGTTAAAACGGTTTTGCATCAGTCGATCTTGTGCTGGTGCTTGCGATGTTCTGCTAAACTATACTCTAGGGAGTTTTAGTATGGCGGCATGCACCCATGAAACCAACAGCGCTTAGAAGTCTTCAAAGTCTAAAACACGGAATTGTGCATAAGACGAACCCTTTGCTCCACGCCCTCAGAAGTCCCAATTTCGTTGTTGCATCTATTTGCACTGGACTTAATTTCTCAAGAGGATGCTGTTATTGCAGCAGTAAAATTTAAAGAAGCCGGCCCATACGTACATATATCGAGGGAATCTAAGTTCTCACTCACTGCCTAAATCCATAAACTTTTTTTGAAGCAGGAGTTGTTTTTCACCTGAAATAAGGCTAATAACATCTTTTTGCCTCTCCGGCCACAGGAGTGTGTATCAGGTGGATATGTTGGCAAGACCCCTGTGTCTACAGAGAAAAAGCTAGTCTTCATCTTCTCAGACAGCCTGAAAGCTTTAAGCTCACAAATAGCCAAAGCAAATTAGCTTAAAGTGCAAAACCGCGTATCAACAAAATGCAAAACTACGTATGTGAAGTTGTAGAAACACTCATATTTCAAAATGGTTCTCTTTTTTATAAAGTGATCGTATTTCTGGCTAGTATATTTCAGGACGAATGGGTAAGGATTGAGTCAAGAGCTTGTGTGAGCAAATCTAATTTTTGGCAGCCAATTTCAGTTACTCGGTTTTGCACAATGACGATACGCGGTCTTGTAACGGGTGATTTTTTAAGAGCTTGATAACTTTTTTTTTAAAAAAAACGCATAAAATTTGCAAAATCTCATCGGTTCTTTATTTGAAACGTTAGATTGGTCCATGACATTTACTTTTTGAAGATAATTTCATTTAAATGTTGACCGCGGCTGCGTCTTAGGTGGTCCATTCGGAAAGTCCAATT
This sequence comes from Rhagoletis zephyria, assembly GCF_001687245.7. Classification (NCBI taxonomy): domain Eukaryota; kingdom Metazoa; phylum Arthropoda; class Insecta; order Diptera; family Tephritidae; genus Rhagoletis; species Rhagoletis zephyria. Next base: position 6,097 of record NW_016179250.1, on the reverse strand, counting down.
TTGGGCAACTTTTTCGAGCATTTCGGCCGGAATAGCCCGAATTTCTTCGGAAATGTTGTCTTCCAAAGCTGGAATAGTTGCTG
>NW_016179250.1:0-3436 GCF_001687245.7 Rhagoletis zephyria | reverse complement strand
AAGCAGCTGCTGGAATATGATGCCGGCCAAACAATATGGATGGCAATGCGCAAGAGCAACACCCTGCCGTTATTAAAAGTGCTGCTGCTGCGTTGCTACGGTGCGATTACGCTGTCGTTGCCAGTCAATCGGACCTTCATCACGGCCAGCATGACTGGCTTGAAATGTACCATGAATTGTGTTTATCTGCTGGCACTTTGTGGTGTGCTTGGTAGCATAGTGGGCGCTTTGTGCGTGGACAAATATGGACGACGGAAGATCACGGTAATTTCACTGTTATTCTCTGGGAACTGCGCCTTTCTAATGGGCGGCGTACTGCACTACATCTACGCGGAAATTTCGACAATTATACTGCCGCATCTGACATTTGAGTTGGTCGTCTATTTGATGTTCTGCTATCAGATTTTTGCATGCGCTGGTGTTGCGTTGGCTTCCAGTGTTTATATGGCAGAGGCATTTACAACTTCGGCGAAAGCTAAGTGTTTGGCGCTGCTGGTAGTGTACGAGCAAGCTTTGCAAGTGGCTTTGGTCTTGACACTATTCTATGCCGATTTTGCGGAGCCCCGATTTTACTTCGCCATAGGGGCGCTGGGCCTGGTCATGGGCACATTGGCGCTTTTTTTCTTACCTGAAACAATGTATTTGTCATTATACGAATGTTTAGTGAAGTTCAACAAAGTTCCTTAATACTTATAAGTTAAGCTANCATGGGCGGCGTGCTGCACTACATCTACGCGGAAATTTCGACAATTATACTGCCGCATCTGACATTTGAGTTGGTCGTCTATTTGATGTTCTGCTATCAGGTTTTTGCATGCGCTGGTGTCGCGTTGGCTTCCAGTGTTTATATGGCAGAGGCATTTACAACTTCGGCGAAAGCTAAGTGTTTGGCGCTGCTGGTAGTGTGCGAGCAAGCTTTGCAAGTGGCTTTGGTCTTGACACTATTCTATGCCGATTTTGCGGAGCCCCTATTTTACTTCGCCATAGGGGCGCTGGGCATGGTTATGGGCACATTGGCGCTGTTTTTCTTACCTGAAACAATGTATTTGTCATTATACGAAAGTTTAGTGAAGTTCAACAAAGTTCCTTAATACTTATAAGTTAAGCTAATGATTCTAATCGAATTTATGTAAATGTACGTTAAAATATAAGTGACTGTATTTATTTATGCGCACAGTGTATTGCTTAAATGGAAATACTACTTATACACATTTAATTTTTTATTTATTTTTTGAAAAATTATTTAATTTTACCTTTCTTTATGTGAACATGTGGCAATGTGCAAGCATAAATATACATATATGTATACTAGGGTGGTTCTTGAATGTAGGAAGATAATTTTTACATCATATTTCTTAAGCTTCAACCCCTACGTCAATGCTACTATGGTCAAAGATATCACATACATAAGTATACAACATGGAAAAGTAACAGTCGGCGTTGCATATTGTTAAGCTCACCTGCTATTTTTTTTTTNCGAAAGTTTAGTGAAGTTCAACAAAGTTCCTTAATACTTATAAGTTAAGCTAATGATTCTAATCGAATTTATGTAAATGTACGTTAAAATATAAGTGACTGTATTTATTTATGCGCACAGTGTATTGCTTAAATGGAAATACTACTTATACACATTTAATTTTTTATTTATTTTTTGAAAAATTATTTAATTTTACCTTTCTTTATGTGAACATGTGGCAATGTGCAAGCATAAATATACATATATGTATACTAGGGTGGTTCTTGAATGTAGAAAGCTAATTTTTACATCATATTTCTTAAGCTTCAACCCCTGCGTCAATGCTACTATGGTCAAAGATATCACATACAAATTTTGGTCCCGATTGGAGACCGTTAAGACGTCTTCGTAGGGTAATCTGAACTTTGACCCCTATGCGACGCGCCTTAACCGACTCCAATCGGGACCAAAATTTATAGTTGATATTTTCGACTATGATACTATCGATTTTAGGTATTAGACCAACATTTATATGTGATATCTTTCACCATGGTATTACCGATTAATTGGGTGAGACTGAAAAAATTGTTCATTTAATTTTATGGACAACCCTAATGTATACTTACGTACTAAAAAATCACAAAAGTGGTGACTTGTGTTTAATTTCTAGACGATAAAAGGAGAGAAAGATTAGTAGTAATGCAATTTATTTAATTGCAACTTTTAGATCAGTCTTTCCTTTGATCTTATATGGGCTCTGAAGCCATTTTTCTGTCTGGGCAAACTGATAAAATGTATTACAATTAAACCAAGTGTAGCCACACCTTCCCCATTTGGGCCTGCCTTTGTCTTTTTGGGCGCCTATGCTTTCGTCAGCAATCCATGTTGGTTGGTTGAAGCGGCGAATTTAACAGGTACCCAGCAGACGTCGGTTGTTTTTCTCAAATCCAGCATGTGGAGTTCAAGAGCTTAAGAAGTTGCAGTGGGTTAATATCACTTATGTATGTCTGTTAAACCGCAGAAGTAGGGTTTGCCTAGAATTCTAATTCTAGTCCTACATAGCACTGGGCAATCGCAGAGCAGGTGGCTTACAGTTTCTTCTGCATCTGGTGAATTACAACTACTAATAGTATTGTGTTCCAGTCCTAGCCTTGAAGCATGGATTCCCAAGGCCCAGTGCCCAGTATAAACCGGCAGTTAGTCGGTGGGCTAAAGACTCCTGCAGACCTTACAAGATTATAGCTCTTTCTACCTATTGCTAGCCACCTTTTTCAGCGCTGAGAGATGCCGCCCTTGATATAGCTCAGAGGCACAAAAACCTCGTCTGCCTCTGAGACAACCAGATCATCTTATGCCTTGATGGCGCTTGAATTCACTCTAATTGGTTCTGAAGTGAGGGTCAGTAAACGGTGTCGAGCGGTGCTACAAATAATATCCAGAGAAATGCAAATAAATTGACGTGATTCAATGTTTCAACATTATTAATGGCAAGAGGAAGGGCATTAGCGCTTGATATTTATTCTTCAAAATGAAGCTGATTTGGAGCCCAGTATCGGCGTTGTTTAGCTTGGTATATGAACCGCTTTATAAAGAGCTTTTCAAGCACCTTTTTAAAAAACTGGAAGAGATCCCGGTTCGTTAATCTCTAGACAAGATTTTTACAAATGCCTTTCTGTTATAAACATACTGATGGAAAATTATTCCATGATTTTCTGGAAAGTACCAAACAAAATATGCAAGTATGTTCCTGGTAAATTACACAATACACTACATATTATCTTCAGTAAATGATCTCGAGCGTATTTCGATTAAAAAACCAAATCTCGAACATCATGCATTGTAGCTTTGCTTAGCTTATCGATGGTATCTGACAAACGCTACGAAAAATTTTCGCCGCCGAAATTCTCCAAATGAAAAGCCGTTGAGCCTAAAAGTATACAACATGGAAAAGTAACAGTCGGCGTTGCATATTGTTAAGCT
>NW_016179249.1:0-7385 GCF_001687245.7 Rhagoletis zephyria | reverse complement strand
TGCGACGTGGGCTGGTAGCTTTCATCGACGACCGGGGCCCCCTTCTCGACGTCTCCGTCAATCTTCTGACTGAACTCCTCAAACAGCTCAGAGTATAGGACTGCAAATGAGGACTTTATGTCTGCAAATTGCTCTTCAGCAGCTTGCTCTTTCCTCCTTGATTCCACAAAAAAGTGGTACGCTCCACTGAAAAGAAAGCAAAAATGATCAAGTGAAAGCACACAAAACCAAACCAAACACTTATTCGTAGACGGCTTCGAGCATTGATATCGCCTTAAAGTACCGGTAAATTAGCCCGTATCCGGTGTCGAAGGCTCGCTGCAGTGATCGCTCCTTTGCCGGCTCAAAGGACTCGTGAAATGCCGTCTGAATTTATCTTCTTGAAAAGCTCTTTCCAGCTGGCAACATTGCCCAGAAGTTTGGCTTTTTGAGTTTGGGATTCGAAAAGTCATCACCTTGAAGAGATAGAACAAGAATAATTCGGTAAAAGCTTTTATTTACAAAAAAACAATGTCACTCTTTAGCCGTCAGCTCGCTCTCAATCTTGTTGAACATTCGCTTGATGTGATTCGGTATGCGGTTAGCTCGCTTTCGCTTCTTTCTGCTCTCCTTCGAGTTTGATGCCCCCGCCGCCGCCGATGATGATGATGATGATGATGATGAGGGGTGAGCTGCCTTTGAGGCGGCGCCCTTCTTCTTACAGGAGAGAGGGTTCGGTCCTTTCGGACCTTTCCGCTTCTTCTTCTTCTTATCCGCCTCCTCCTCCTCCGCGTCCTCACCGAGCACTCGCCTCTTCAGCGACTTCAGCGTCTGCAGCTGGTGGTCGTCGACGGTGAGTGCCGCCTCCTGCGACTGCTCGGCCATGTCCTTCGCCAGGTCCTGCGGCTTCTCCATGACGATGGTGTTCATCTTGATGTAGATCAGCGGCACATGGGCGAGGCGGCGCACCCTCTCCGTCAGATCGGCGTCCTGCGTCGCGAGAAAGTAGTGGTCACTGGAGTTCCTCTTCACCAACGAGTGCAGGCACTCACTGGCACCGATTGGGTTCTTCTCGTGGCCGCACTTGTGCACTGGAAACTGCTTCACGATGAGCATCGCACCGTAGAGTGCCTTGCCTAGAGGGAAGTCAGAGTTAGTTGGACTGTTTGGGCTTCAAACGAGATGAACTATCACTTACTGAGCTTTTCAGTCTCATTCACCACGCACACCGTCGTCAGCAGCTTCACCTGGTCGCCGATGTACTTGGGCATCTGCTCGGCGATGTTCACCTTGTTCTTCAGCGCAGCCTGACAGAAGGTGCCATCCAGCAGAATCTGGTACGGCGGGTGAAAGTGGAAGTTGTTTCGGTAGAAGGAGAGGTACCGCTGAACGCGCTTATAGCGAGTGATCTTCATCTTCTTCTGATGACACCGAGCGTAGCACGGTTGAAGAGTTCAGTTCAGGAGCTAATTCAGCGGCGATTCAGCGGAGATGCAACAAATGAGGAATTTCCAAATCAGAATCGCAATCACGTGGAGCAGCAGCGGAAGATGAAAACAAACTCGCCAGCGGCGCTCTATTTTGTGTTCATTTCACGGCGCGCGGCCGCTACAGTGGAAATAGCCTCTAGCGGTGTTGTTTTCTTGTTTTGAGTGTTTTCGAAGCGAAAAAGCGAAAAATTTTTTGAAGACCAATCACCCAAGAATTCACCTCCACCAGTTTCACTATTTTACCTCCCGCTGACAAGATGGTGGCGATGGAGAGCGTGGACAGCGTGGCCAACTACCGGACGATCTTCCTGGTGGACGCCTCGGCGGCCTTCCGCGCCACCTTCTGCGGCCGCCGCTTCGAGATTGAGCTGCCGCCGAAGAAGAGCCAACTGGCACATCTTCACCCACATCTTCAGGGGCATTCTTCAGGGGGCGGCCCGGCATCATTCAGCCCCTTCATCGCCAAGTCGCTGTACAGCTGCGCCGTGGAGGCGCTCTTCGAGTACTGCCGCATCGTCTGGGACCTCTTTCCCAACGGCGAGCGGGCGATCAAGGTGAGCGCCTGTCTGAGCGACTACGTCCGCCCGCTGAACAGCTGGGAGGTGGGCCAGCAGAACTACCTCGCCCTTCATGACGCCTTTGGGCGGCTGTCCAGCACCCTGAGACTGCAGCAGGCGGCGGCAGGAGGAANATTCTTCAGGGGGCGGCCCGGCATCATTCAGCCCCTTCATCGCCAAGTCGCTGTACAGCTGCGCCGTGGAGGCGCTCTTCGAGTACTGCCGCATCGTCTGGGACCTCTTTCCCAACGGCGAGCGGGCGATCAAGGTGAGCGCCTGTCTGAGCGACTACGTCCGCCCGCTGAACAGCTGGGAGGTGGGCCAGCAGAACTACCTCGCCCTTCATGACGCCTTTGGGCGGCTGTCCAGCACCCTGAGACTGCAGCAGGCGGCGGCAGGAGGAAGTGCCGGACTTCAGCACCAGAGCTCAGTGGAGAACGACCTCGGGCTCGCCTACCTGACCAACGGTTTCGCCGCCGAGCTGGACTCCCTCTCGACGGCCAACTTTGATCTGACGGGAGCGGCGGCGGCGGCGGCGGCGACCACGACCAACTCGGCGCGCATCATCATCGTCACGGCGCTGCCGAAGAACGCGGCGGTGGTGAAGGCCCTTCAGGAGAAGATCCGGACCATCGTCGAGGAGCACGGGCAGATGTCGCAGGAGTCGCGGGCGCGCATCAAGGCCCTCGACGTGATCGTCATCAACACGGTGCCCTGTCAGGAGGAGGACGTCATCCCCGGGCACGAGTCGCCGCCACCGCTGCTCCGACCTTCCAAAAACCTCCGCGGCTGTCCCTTCTTCACCGAGGACCTGCCCACCGTCCACCTCTCCGCCAACCTCTCCTTCACCGTGTACAGCACCTTCTCCAGCTCCTTCCTCTCCTCGAAGCTAACCAACATGGCCTTCGAGCACTTTGATCTCGCCTCCTCCACCATCTCGGGCATTCCGATGAAGGAGGAGCAGAACGCCGGCAGCTCCGCCAACTACGACGTGGAGATCGTCCACTCGAAGCGCGTTCACACGCAGTTCTTCGACAGCTGCGTCTACGCGCCCATTGCCAGCGACCTGAGCGGCTTCTTCAGCACCTGCAGCCGCGAGGGCCACCAGTATCAGACGCTAATTCTCAAGTGGTGCACACCAAAGTCGAGCTTCAGCGAGATGAACAACATCATGGGCTCGTACCGCCTGACGGCGGTGGACGTCAACAGCCGTCCCTCCAGCTGTCTAATTAACTTCCTCCACACCGGGAAGACGGTCAACCTGGAGATGACCGGTCGGCAGACGGCCAAGAGCACGCACCCGAAGCTGACCTCGCACTCGCTGCAGTCGCTCAACGGCGAACTCTACATTAACGTGCTCAACTGCACGCGGTCGCCGATTGAAGAGCCGCCCTCCATCAGCGAGGGCGTCGGCGGCCGCGTCACCGACTACCGCGTGAATGAGCTCGCCGAGCTGATGCGGGCGCACCGGCTGGTCCGGGTGGAGCCGCCGGCGAAGACCGGCGCAGGCCACCACGAGGGCCTGACCACGGTGGCGCCCCCCGCCGTCGACCGCTTCCGGGCGTCGCGGCTGGCCCTCCAGCGCGCCACCCTCTACTGGCCGCTCTCCTTTGGCTTCACCGTCTTCTTCAACATTCGCGACGCCGGCTACGCCAACTTCTACTCGCTGCTCAGCCGCGACCGCCTGAGCGGCGCCGCCGAGGTCGCCGAGCTGCGGAACCTCCTCTTCGGCCTGGCCGGCAGCGAGGCGAAGGGCGTCAACCTGCCCATCAACGCCGCCATACTGCGCACCTCCTCGGCCGCCGCCTCCGGCTCGGGGAAGAGCGCCGCATCGTTGAAGCGCGAGGACCACTACCGCATCCTCTGGCTGGAGATGGAGCACATTCTCCGGTGCTACTGTCGCCTGGCGGAGAATGGAAGTGGTGGTGGTGGTGGCAGCGGTGGTATCACCGCCAACCCCGCCCACCAGGAAATTTTCAGCCTCTTTGAGAGCGTCAAACCGCACAGTGGCGCCTCCTTTGACGCCAGCCACCTGCGACTGCTGCTGCCTTGCGGCAATGGCACCGGAAAANACCGCCAACCCCGCCCACCAGGAAATTTTCAGCCTCTTTGAGAGCGTCAAGCCGCACAGTGGCGCCTCCTTTGACGCCAGCCACCTGCGACTGCTGCTGCCGCCTAGCGGCAATGGCACCGGAAATGGCGGCGTCGACCGAGCGAAAACTCCTCCACCTCCGAGTCTCTTTTCAGCTCAAGCGGCAGCGGCGGCAAATCAGAACAAGCCGGAAAATGGTGAGGCCCTGGTGACCGAGGCCAAAGGGGTGGGCTCGGCGGCCGCTGCCGCTGATCAGAAGACTCGGCCGAAGAGCCTCTTCGACCCCGGCCATGTGGTGCCCAGCGCCAGCAGCATCCACGAGATGTTCGTCGCGCGGATGGAGACCAAGAACAGCAGCCGCCGGCGGGAGTTCATCGGCCGCCTCACCGCCGACGGGGCGAAAAAGGTGAAGCTGTACAAGGAGATGCTGCCGCAGCCTGGTGCCGCCAATGCCAACGCCACCGCCGGTGATGACCTGCAGCAGCAGCAGCAGCAGAAGAGTGCAGTCCATTCCAACTGAGACCATTTTGCTTGACGTGTTTCACTCTGCGCGTTTTAAATAATAAAGAAAGAAAGAGACCTCGTCTGTGAAGGGACAGTGTGTTTAGACTCTAAACTGTAGACCCTCATGCGTTCCTCGTTCGGTGTTCCTTTCAATTTACTTCCTACTTCTCCTCCTCTTCATTGGCCGTATTGAATTTCACAACATTTGTCTCATTTGACACTCTACAGACCGTCCCACTCGTCGGCACTGGAGTCGACCTCTTCCTCGTCATCGTCATCGTCCTCCTCATCGCTGCCCATCGCCGCCAGCCGCTCTGCGGCGTCTCGAATTTCCGCTCGACAGACAGTGCAGAGGCCTCGCCGCAGACTGCTGTAGCACGGCAGGCAGTAGACGGCGTCGCAGGCGGCGGCCGTGTTCGGACACCGGACGCCATCACCACCGCCATCACCGCCGGCCAGAGGTGGATAGAGGTGGACGACCTTTGGACACTGAATGCACTGCTGCTGCTGCTGCTTGGGGTCAGCGGCGATGCAGCCCAGCGTTCGGCCAATCGTGCTGAAGGGCCAGTAGCGACAGAGGAAGAAGGTCCGCTGCTTCAGCTGCTTCCTTCGGCGAAGCTCTGCCTCCGCCTCCTCTTCTTCCTCTTCTAGCGGAACTCCCTGGAGGGGATTCACCTGGCCGGCCTTCTGAAAGAGGATCACCTTGGCCTGCGGCATGACGAGGTTGACGATGCTAGGAGGGAGGGAAGAAGATGATGAAACGATGCGTAGAAGCAAAGACCAGGTCTTACGCTCGAAAGACAATTCGCTGGAGGGTGATGGTGCCGTAGAGCCAGGCGGCCCGCGTCCGCCGCCGCCCGGGAAAGTAGGCGTCGGCGATGGCCGACCGGGAGCGCCGGGCGTAGGGCCAGACGAGGGTGAGCAGGAGCAGGCCGGCCAGGAGCCAGGCCGCCCGCCGGTACATCGCCCAGTCGAGGGGACTCTCCCGCGGGCTGCACTCCGCCAGGGCCGCCCTGAGGGCGGCGATGTCGCTCAGCAGCTTCCCCCCGTCGCCGCCCACCGTCAGGAGGCGCCCCAGCAGCGGAACGTCCGACTGAGCGAGGGTGAGCGAGGGCTCGACGAGGTCCTCGGCGAGGCGGCCGGTCAGCCGGCGCACCCCGGTCACCGCCTGGTACGCCGCCCAGTCGAGGCCGAAGAGGGCGGCGGTGTAGAGGGCGACGTAGCCGTCAAAGAGGAGCGCCCAGGCGAGGGCGGTCGACTCGGGGCCGTTGAGGGCGGCGCCGGTGCGCGGCACGAAGAGGGCGGTCTCGAAGAGGAAGAGCGGCATCAGCGGCTCCGCCCCTCTCGCCTGCTGCTCGCGCTCGTACGCGTAGAAGGCCGGCGTCAGGTAGAGGTTGTCGTAGTTGGCGATGGTCAGGTAGAGCACCAGGTAGGAGAGCGGGCCGGAGAAGACGCGGAAGAAGGTGACCAGCAGCCAGGAGTAGATGACGCCGCTGAGGAGGCGCTTCAGCACCAGCAGCCAGGTGTGCCGCTCCAGGAGGCGGTCCTTCGCGGCGGTCAGCAGCTTGCGGAGAGAGGTGGCCGAGTTGCTGGAGGTGGTGTTTTTTCCATCGTTTCCATCGCCTCCTCCCTCTTCAGTTGTGGTTGTGGTGGTGGTGAAGTTGTAGTTGGCCCGGTAGCGAACGGAGAAGCTCTCGAGGATGCCCTTCTTCAGTTGGCCACCGAGGTCCTTCAGGCCGGCGATGACGCTGTTCGCGGCGTCCTTCATGATGCCGTACAACTTGGCGCCGAACGTCTTCAGGCCCGCCTGCACCGACTCAACAAAATCACCGGCGGCGGAGAATACGTTTGCCCGAAGCCAATCGGCGAAACCGGTGCCGTTCACCACGCTGGTGAGGCCGTCGCCGAGGAAGGTGGTCAGCGATTTGCTCGACTGCACGACGCCGTTCATGGCGTACATGGTCACTGGAGAGAAGAGAAGAAGAAGAAAAGTATGAGTTGGGAGTTTTAAGTGAAAACAAAACAAGTAGAACAACAACAACAACAAGCTGTCTACTTACGCCGAAACACGTGATCACTGGTCTCCTTGAACTCGTCCAGGGTGACCAGAATGGCGTGCAGCGGGTCGCCCGCCTCGCCCAGATTGACGTCAAAGGTCGCCTGCTGCTGCTGGCCGCCCTGCTTGCCGCCTCGCCGGTCGCCCACCTTCCAGTTGAAGTCGATCCTCCTCACGAAGGAGACCACCGCCCGCCGGTCACAGCTGATCGTCTGCAGCGTCCGGTCGAAGTTGTCGTTGATGTTGGCCAGCGCCACGCGTTGGACGTCCTCGAGCAGGGTGGTCACCAGAAGGGCGCGCAGAATCACCGTCAGGCTGATGGGAATGAGGAGGAGGGAGAGGACCTTGCCGTACATCGTCACCAGCGGACCGATGGTGACGATGGCGAGGACGAGGAGGGAGAAGGCCAGCGTCTCCGGGTCCATCCGCTGGAGGGCCATCGTCTGAATGAGGTAGAAGGTGGTGGCGGTGAGGAGGCCGGTGATGAAGAAGGCCGTCATCTTCAGGAGGTTCTCCTCTCGGGTGCCCTTCACCAGCATCAGCTTCAGGTAGCCGGGCTTCAGGGAGAAATGGAAATGGAAATGGAAATGGAAATGAAAATGGAAATGATAACAACAGCAGCAGTCTTCTTCAAACGGTCTTAACTCTTCGGAAAAACAAACAAACAAACTTACATACTGATCGGAAACGAAGAAGGTGGTGACGTT
>NW_016179248.1:0-7387 GCF_001687245.7 Rhagoletis zephyria | reverse complement strand
TTTAATGTTCGGCTCCGCCCGAACTTAGACTTTCTTACTTGTTTCATGTATGTATAGTTGTAAAGCGCACAGAAATTAATGGGTGGATAAATTTTCATAACTATTTAGTAAATATTTGACGAAAGTAACAATTATATTTTAGTTTTCATACGTCTTCAATTTTGGGCCTGTGCCATAATAATACAAATGGAATTCTTTTCATTTGCGAACGTTCGCTCTCACTCTCGCATTGAACTGTATAGCAAGCTTAAAAAACCTATGGACATATTGCAGCGAATTGAAATACAGCGGCTCCGCTGGCTTGGCCATGTTGTTCGAATGGACACCGGCGCTCCAGCTCTGAAAGTATTCAACTCGGAACTCCCTGGGGGCAGCAGAGGAAGAGGGGACCCCCACCGCGATGGAAAGACCAAGTGGAGAAGGACTTGGCTTCACTTGGCATTTCCAATTGGCGTCAGTTGGAACAGAAAAGAAACGACTAGCGTGCTTTGTTGAAGTCGGCCAAAATTGATTAGACGGTTGCAATGCCAAATAAGAAGAAGAGGAAGTTTACCATCTAGATTTTGAAGAGTAGTAACAAGAGGGTCAAAATTCTCCGGTAAGGTAAGAAACAATTGAGCTAAAACATCGTTTTCTTCCACATATCCAGACCTTTAAACGTTGCCAAATGTGTAACCACTGATTCATCCTCACGAATACGCGGCGTTGTGAGCTACTTACGTACCAAGAGCTGTACAGACTTCTTTGGAAAAGAATCTTTGAGACTACTCCACATGGCCTTTGCTGATTGTTCCCAACCCCCCAATAGTAACCCTCCATAAGCAAAGTAGGAGGATGGTTTCGTTGCGCAGAAGTGGAAAATTTTTGACTGACATTCACCCGGGAGTGGCCGGAAGTGATTCTTGTGCGTACGGGTCAAATTGCAGCTCACAACGTCCGGATATTTATATCCATGTATCATCTGGGTAGCAACCAAACACCCGTTTGGGAGCGAGCTAAAGTGAAAAGGCGTAAAACTTCGCGTGCGCTGGGTTTGGGTCTAGCCACGTTAAAACCACGTCCAATGAAAAAGTTCAACAAGCCTCGGCTGAGACCCCCTTTTTTGATGACGGCCACGGCAATCGTATAAAGGACTATGATTTGAGGGTATGTACTTGGAATATCCGGACCCTTAATGGGGAAGGTGCCTCTTCCCGGCTGGTTGATGTCCTCGGGAAGACAAAGGCTGACATCACCGCCATCCAAGAAATGCAATGAATGGGACAAGGAAAAGTAAGTATGAAGCCTGCAGTTGCCACGTAAAGGGGCGCACATTTGATGTTGGATTCGTGGTAGGGGAGAGACTCCGTCGCCGAGTACTGGCGTTCACCCTGGTGGAGAACGTTTAGCCACAATCCGCATCAAAGCGAGATTCTTCCACATTTCGGTCATCTGCGCCCATGCCCCGACGGAAGAGAAGGACGAGGTCCAAGGATCTCTTCTGTTAGCGCTTGGAGCATACATATGAGCCTGCACCGACAGGATGTCAAAATCGTGCTCGACGATTTTAATGCCAAGGTGGCCAATGAAGGGATCTTTGGTGCCACTGTCGGAAAATTCAGTCTCCACGACGAAACGTTCGATAACGAACTGAGGCTGATCGACTTTGCCGGGGCCCGAAACATGGTAATATGTAGTACTAGGTTCCAGCATAAGAACTTCCACCAAGCTACATGGCTGCCTCCAGAATTAAAAACGAGAAATCGACCATGTTGTGATAGACGGAAGGCATGCTTCCAGCATTTTAGACGTGCCTACACTCCAATGGCCAAACATCGACTCGGACGACTATCTTCTTGTAGTCAAGATACGCATCCGCCTCTGTGCAGCAAAAAATGTGCGCCCAACAACGCAAGGAAAGCTTAACGTCGAAAATCTGCAATCACAACAGACGGCCAATTTATTCAACACTCGACTCACACACATGCTCTCTGAGAGCACTCTTCAACAATCCGACATATGCGAGCAGTGAACCCACATTTCCCGATCATTAAGTACCGCCGCCGAAGAAGTAGTTGGATTTCAGCGAGCCCGAAGGAACAACAAGGACCATTATAGGGAATTGAAGAAGGAAGCGAGACGTATTTGCCGCAATAAGAAGAGAGGCCGAAATACGTGAGGGCGAAGAGCTTGAGATGCTGGCCGACAGGAAGAACACCCGAAAGTTTTGATAGAGGGTTGGGCGACTTACGGAAGGTTTCAAGAGTTTCAAGACCAGGGCGGACTCCTTTAAGAAGAACTATGGCTACTTAGTGACCGATGTCCAGAATGTATTTAAATAATGGAGGTAACACTTTTCCACCCTACTGATTGGTAGCAGCGCTGAAATAAGTGGAGAAGACGAACCCGATCCCCAGTCGAAGACGATGAAGTCGCTGTTCCAGCACCTGACTATGACGAGGCACGAATAGCGATAGCGCGCTTGAGAAACAACAAAGCTTCTGGAGCGGACAGCCTGCCAGCTGAGCCATTCAAGTACGACGGCGAGGAGTTGATAAGGTGCATGCATCAACTCTTAAGCTTAATATGGTCAGATGAACACATGCCCGACGACTGGAATTTAAGTGTACTCTGCCCAATCCACAAGGAAGGCGATCCCGCCATTCGCGCCAACTACCGCGGCATCAGCCTTCTAAGCATAAGTTATAAGGTCTTATCGAGTGTATTGTGCGAAAGACTGAAGCCCACCGTCAACGAACTGATTGTACCTTATCAGTGTGGCTTTAGGCCTTGAAAATCCGCCATAGAATAGGTATTCACAATACGCCCAACCAAAAGACCCGCGAGAATAGGATCGTCACACAGCATCTATTTGTCGATTTCAAAACCGCTTTCGACAGCACGCAGACAAGTTGCTTTTATGTCGCGATGACTGAATTTGGTATCCCCGCGAAATTAATACGGCTGTGTACAATGACGTTGAGAAATACCACCAGCTCCGTCAGAATAGGGAAGGACCTCTCCGATACGTTTGATACCAAACGAGGTTTCAGACAAGGTGACTCCCTTTCGTGTGATTTCTTTAATCTGATGTTGGAGGAAATAATAAGAGCCGCAGAGATAATAAGAGCCGCTCAGGCACAATACTTTACAAGAGCGTATAATTGCTGGCGTATGCCGACGACATCGATAGTATCGGTAAAAAAAGGGATACGTCTGTTCTGCCTTCTCGGGATTGAATAGAGAAGCAAAGCAAATGGGTCTGGTGGTGAACGAGGACAAAACTAAGTATCTCCTGTCATCACAGAAACAGTCAGAGCATACGCGTCTTGGCATCCACGTCACTGTTGACAGTTACGAGTTTGAAAAAGTAGTCGACTTCCTTTATTTGGAACCCAGCATTAACACCAATAATAATGTCAGCCTTGAAATCCAACGGAGAATCACTCTTGCCAACAAGTGGTACTTTGGACTGAGTGGGCAATTGAGAAGTAAAATCCTCTCTCGTCGTACAAAGATCACACTCTATAGGCACTCATCATGCCTGTGCTGGTGTATGACGCGGAGGCATGGACAATGAAAACATCTGATGAAGCAACAACATCTGTGAAAGATTTACGGACCTTTACGCGTTGGCGATGGAGAATACCGCAGACGATTTAACGATATTCAGCGCTCTGAAAGTATTCAACGGGGGCTGCGATGCTGGTATCAGAGGAAGAGGAAGGCGTCCTCTGCGTTGGAAAGGCCGGTGGAGAAGGACTTGGCTTCACTTGGCATTTCCAATTGGCGTCAGTTAGCACAGAAGAGAAATAACTGGCGTGCTGTTTTGGACTAGGCCAAAATCGCTTAGGCGGTTACAGCGCCAATAAAGAAGAAGATATTCAATTGTTTGAGTGCTTTGTCTATATTATGAGTTATTATTAAACGGTATTGACCTTGTCCCACCTGTGAAAGCTAAGAGTTTTTATATTTCTGTGTTCGTTTGGAAAAGTAGCTTATGTCGAAAGGCTGGCTTTAGTATAATACGGCATTCCCTTTATTCTTTAAACAACAAGGAATTTTGGATGAGAATATTGACTTGCTAGTATCGGAACTATTTCTTGCACGTTTATTTGCCAAAAGTTTTTCAACTGCTTAGAGCCGGTGAGTCATTCGCAATCGTATGCTGCGAATGCCGATTTATACTAAAGCCAACCTTTCGACATAAGCTACTTTTCCATACGAACACAGATTTAATTACAGAACATTTTTGTTTCCCCATAGTTAGATAAGAATAATTCAACACTGAAGCATATATCCGTGGCAACTACGGGTGGGACAGTAGTCAGAGGTGGGTTTACAGGGCTGATAAGCTTTATATGCTTGTTGAGGTGGACGCAGGGGACGGGGAACGCACGGACTAGCCGATTAGGGGATTCAACGAATCGAAACAAATGTCAGCTTGAATAAATCCCACATTATCTTATATATAAAAATAAGTGCACGTTTTGGTGTGACCTCATAACTTGAGAACAGCTTCACCCAATTCAACCAAATTTATGTGGCATATTCGATCTATCATGCAGATGGTTTATGCGAAGTTTACCCGAATTCGGAAAGAGGGGCGTGGCACCACCCATACTAACTGAAATATAAAAATAAGTGAACGTTTTTGGTGTGACCATATAACTTGCGAACGGCTCCACCGAATTCAACCAAATTATACGGCATATTCAGGCTATCATGCAGATGGTGCATGTCAAGTTTACCCGAATTCGTAAAAGGGGGTGTGGCACCTCCCACACTAACTAAAATGTTTATGTTGTATATCTCTTGAAATATTTGTGGTAGAGTACTGGAAGTTGGTATAGAGGTATATCAAATAATTCCATACTCATGGATAAAAATGGGCGGTATTGGAAAAGAGGGCGTGGCATCTCCCATCTTATATATAAAGAATAAGTGCAAGATTTCAACCAAATTTATACGGCATAGTCGGGCTATTATGCAGATGGTTTGTGTTAAGTTTCCCCGAATTCGGGAAAGGGGGCGTGGCACCTCCCATACTAACAAAAATTTTCATCTGGTATATCTCTTATATTTGTGGTAGATTACTGGAATTGGTACGTGGCCTGTTCAAGAGTTGGCATTCTAAATTATTTATTTATTCATACCCAAGATGGAAAAACAAAAAATGTTGTATATCCAAATGTGTTGGATTAAGATTTAAAATAAAGAATCAAGAATTTTGAAATAAAACAAATGATAAATTTTCATATAGAAAAATTCCAGGATTTTTCATTCATTTTTCAATATTTGGTGTAGAGAAGCACACCGGGGTACAACATTTATGGAAATGATAGTGCAGACAGCATATGTTAAGGTTGATTGAATAAAGTCAAATTTGCTGAACGTACCCCGTGTCCGGGCACCTTCGTCGGTCATGTAGTAAAGTACAGTTAGTAGATAAAAAATCTTTCTGAAACCATTTGTTGTGGTTAATATATTTTAATAAATATATCATTACAAAACAAAAAACATATTTCATGTTACAGTAGTGAAAAATCGTGCCACCTCGGCTTATTAAACTTAAGATAAAAAGTTATTTGATGTCAAAACCTTAGATCCACTTCAAAAATATATGTATTTACCTTTCAGTTATAACTTATAAGCAAAATTTTTTTTTAAAGTCAAATATAAAAAGCTGAAAGCACTTGCATAGCTGAGTCCAAGTCGAAAGGCCTTGGCAGAGTCGAAATATAGCTGAAGCACTCGCGAGAACACAAAAGCACAAGCTGTTGAGGTAGAGATTTGAAACTTTGAATGGGTATTTCTTATTAGTGATGGGTAAGTTTTTGCTAATATATGCTGATGCCAGATTGCCCTTTCATACCGAAAACGTTGTTGCCCATGATACAAAAAAGAAGGTAGTTTCAATAAACAACTTTTTGATTAAAAAGGAGATTTTTGACAATTGCTCAAATGTAAAAAATTCGAAGCGGCGTTACCCAATGTAAGTTTTTTGGTGGAGGGATTTATATCCTAAATTTGATAGTATAAATAAAATAGTTGTATTAACATTTACCTTCTAAAAATAATAAATATCTTATCTTAAAAACGTTCAAATTTTACATTAAATTCGATAACTACTTGCCGAAGTCTTTACTTTTACATTAATAAAATTGTAGTGAACATATTTTAAAATTTTTTTAGTGCCATTATGTCATCTGATTATTACACAATATAGCTAGCCAGGACTATTACAATTTTCTATATTGGATACGATTGTTTCTGATATAATTGAGACACTGAAATTACACATTTCGATATTGTCTTTGTAACTTGAAAACGGAATTTATTCTTTGGGTAAAAATAAATATATTTTACTGTTCAATACTGGAGGGGGTGTGAAACAAAATTGATGATTTATTGTTAGTATAAAAGCTAGAAACACAATTATCAACTCATTGAGCATTAGACCTCTTCCCTTTCAAAAACAAAAGAGAAAATGTTCGGTTATTTGTGCAATGGTTTTGGGTAGGAGCGGAGACGGAGGGGGGGCCATTGAAAAATGGGGTAAAATTATCATTTTGACAGAGAGAATGTAAACTCGAGTTACGTCAACCACAGGATTTTTGCGCAAAATACCTTTCCACGTTGTGGGCTTTCGGCAGCGCTTAGAAAAAATAATCCTCATCAGTCCAACTCCGGCTACGCTGACCACAGTATTTTTTACAAAAAGGTCCATATTTCAAACCGAATTTATTCATAAATCTGTATCTGAAAATTTGAAANCTTATATTTGTTAAAAAATGGAAGTAAACAACGAAATATTTGAATATGTATAAATTTTAATAATTATTTAGTGATATTTCAGCCAAATCGGTGTAGTACCAATGACATGTAAACAAACCGTCTGACGTTTTTACAGGAAATAGTGCTTTTTGCGTTCCTATGCACTTCTGCATCTGTTCTCCTTTTACTCTCATTTGAGAGCGTAAAATTGTAGTTTGACAGTTCCACAGGTTTTAGTCCGAAGTTCAAAGGAACAGACTAATGGCGACGAAAAAGTGACAATGGAACTACCCATGATTCAATAATACAAGGTCCGATAAACTGACAGTTGTCTCTCTCGCACCGCTNATACAAGGTTCGATAAACTGACAGTTGTCTCTCTCGCACCGCTCCCTTAGCAGTGGCACCGTGTTGCTTCTTTGCAAATTTACATGGAAACAGTGTAGCTTTGGTGTGAAATAAAAGTATAAGCTTTTGTGCAATATATTTATTTGTATATGCATATGAAGCATATTTAATTGATGAAAACATAAGCAATGGATGTTTACATCAATCTCACAGTAGTCTTATTTTAATTTTGAATCATTTTGCACTTTTTATACGGCTAAATAGCATATAAATTACGTAATTC
>NW_016179247.1:0-7387 GCF_001687245.7 Rhagoletis zephyria | reverse complement strand
ATAAAGGAAGGGAGTGGATCTAACGTAGGCTCGCTTGCACTGCATACTTGCTACATAGCCAAACATACATACATACGTACCCAAATCTCATTTCAGTGACAAAACCTTGCCAGTTTAAACTTTTGAGCATATTTACTGTTGGATACTATTTAGTGTTGCTTTTCGACTCGCAAATCTGTCTATTTTAGTTCCCTCCTGCAATAAATGGCACGTCCTTGAGTGTATGCAGGTTTTCTTTTGCAAGCTAGCTTGACTTGTACCTTCACCGTATTTTAAACTACTCTCGGCACCATTACCTTCAGCAATGTCGAAATACGAGAACACTTGCCATTGCTCTTAGTTGGCTGCCAAAAAGCCTTTAGGCCCAGTTTCCGCAGTCCATTACACACACACACAAGTACGTGGCTCGATTCATTCACTCCTCACTGGCGTTTTGATTTCTCTCACGGCTTGCGCGTTGGTAAGTGCCAACGACTTTAAGGATATTCAATGTAGTGGATATTAGCTTTTTTCAACTTACCCATACATCTTGTTTGAAGGCTGGCAGTCCTCTGCTACATTTCGCTCTCGCCAATGTTGTGGTACCCCACTCATTATTTCGTCGTTCATTTTTCGCTCGTTTCGTTCTCTCATTGCTGTGTGTCTTCTTCACTTAACGTCCTCATTGCTGTTCACAAACGTTCAGTAAATCGGCCTTTGCACTTCGTCATCGCTTGCATCATCAAAGTAATCTGCTTACCAATCTGCTGCTTAAAAGGAATTTTTAAGTTATTTACCTTTGAGAAACGATGAGTAGGTACAAATGAATGCGTTCTAGACACGCTTGGTGAGAATCTCATTGGCAGGAATGACTTTCATTTGCACATTTTGGCAAGAATTAAATTTGATATACGGAGGCAGAACTTTTGCTGGCGGTATTTCAACTTTGCACATTCATACATCCATACATACATACATATGTATATATATGTAAATGTTATTTCCGCCTAAGGGATTTCGTTTATGTGATGATTGGCGCCAGTTTAAGATGTAAATGCCTCTTTATTACTTCCACGTGGACTATACATTTTTATCTCGCACACTCCAAGAACACGAATAGAGAATGAAAGGTTGTGAATTTTGTTCGCCAAGAACTTTGTCCAAATAAAAAATCGTGCCATAGAGGGGGACTCTTAACTGAACCGCGTTGGCTATGAAACGGCTCGGAGAGGTCCCTCCTAATTTTGAGGAAACTAGTGGTATTTCTCAAGGTCACTTTACACAGCCGTATCAGTTTCGCGCAGGTACTGAATTCAGACATTTTGGCATAAAGGCAAATTCTTTTCCGTCGCTAACACGCAATGCTCGTCTTAGAGCAATTGTCTCTGGTAAGTTGCTTATTATGCAGTTAAATTCTTTCTGTTAGACTTTCGGATATTCCTATCGACCAGCGTCTCAAGCTCTTCAAACTAACGCAATTTCTCCTTCTCTGTTTTTGTAGTGAAAGATACGTCTCGATTTTATCTTCAGCATTCTTTATCGATGTCACGTAGCTTTCCTTACACCTGATCGCAGTGTGGCCCTGCAGGCGGTCAATTTTTCCACTGCGGAAGCCATGTAATGTAGCCTTTTATATTCGAGCCTTGTGATTTTTCGGGCTCCCGTTGAAGCAGTCTGCCTTAGTCCAAGCGCGCATAGAAGTGATCTATGACGCCTTGTCCCTGTCTTCCACCAGGGCGTGCGCGCAAATAAGTGAGATGCTGAAGAAGAACGCTATAATGCCGATCGCGGCGAGTTGCTCGTCCCTTGAGGTAGAGGATAGTTCAGGGAGACGCAGCCTCTCCCACCGCAAATCCAACATCACTTGCATCAATTAAATTTGCTCTCCTTTACATGGCAGCTGTAGTAAACACAACAATGTCCCACATGTTTCCCGTATTCCCAGGAAATGTCAGTCTTAGACACCAGCCAGCCGAACTTTCATTATTCAGATGCTTTAAAAAACTTTCTCGATTAACTAAGTCAACTGTGGCTACTATGTAAGTGTAGCAGGCAACAATGTTACTTTAAGAAACTAAGTGACTTATGAACTAGGTGCAGCATCCTCTATCCATCAGCAGGAAATTTTGGAGTGGAATTAATCTTGTAAAATCACTTTCACAATCTCACTATTTCCCCTTTGTTTGTCACCATACTTCCAGTCCTCCTATTCCACAACTACAATGGGCATCTATCTTTGGGTGCTGGAATTTGTATATCATATCTCAGCCTACTCAGATTCATGCATCCATATATTAATTATATGATCAGGTGAAAAAGGCTATGTGATTTAAGCAGTCGAAGATGGTTAAGGGGGAAAGTGTTTAGGATACCTACATACAACTCAACAAATATGTATACGTCCCTCGCGCGGTCACATAAGACGTCCTTCTAGTAAGGGCAATGTAATCAGGTGAGGTCAGCTAGATGAAATGAATATTTTCAAAAACGATATACCGAATGCTGGACTCCCGAATATCTAGCGGAATGCAAAATTTTCAAAATCTTTGACAATCAATGTTCGTTCCTTATTAGGGCCTGTGCCACTAAAAATAGCTTGTACACTTATTTCCAGTACAGACTGAGGGCTTAGTAGGATAGCTTTGTTGTACTGCTTAACGCAAGTATCCTCTCTTTACCACTATTCGTAATTTAAAAGAAGATCGTGCGATATATCAAAATAAGTATTATACTCGTACAAGTAAGTTTCAGTATGCCTTTCCAACCTTTTCACCTAAACATACCTAGTTGCCTCTTACTATTCACACACAGTCCGTGAGCCTCTAAAAACTCCACTCAACTATGTATGTAAGTCCGTATGTATGTACGTAGAAGAACACAGCTGTTTTCAGAAACGGACAAGTCAATAATATTTACAGAAGAACCTTGTGAAAAAAGTATCATACCTTTTGGTGTACACATCAGCAAAACAGCTGCACTTTACTTACCCCAACAGTTCCGTGGCGCTATTAAGAAGGCATCGAATGGAAAATTTGCACAAGGCTGCTCATAATAATGCAATAAAACCAACAAAAGTACCCCGTAGTTTACATGAACAATGCTCGAAAAAGAAATATTTCAAAGAGAAAAAATCGTGCACCTCAACAATATGCTAAAATGATTGATAAATTGATATATAACACGAGACGGCAGCGATATACTTTATGGCTTATGGCGGAAACAAAAACTAATATTGTTAGCTGTATGTTCTGCTGTGTACTAGTCCGTGCATAAATGCTTCCATATGTACATAAGTATGTGGTGCCTCCTGGCAAAGGAAGATCAAGTAGATACTCGTAAATGTGGTGAGTGTTTGAATAATGTTACAGCAGAAGAAAAATGGATTTACACAGCACAAATTTGCAAACAGAAAATCAGCAAAGTAAACAAAAATGAAATTGAAGCGCCACACAGTGTGTTGCAGTGATGTACAGTGGAGTACACAAAGCAACCAATGTTGAAGATAGAGCTAAAGGAAGAAAAATTTAAAAACGATGATGACTGATGTGATTCGAGATGAGACATAAACTGTGGCCGACTAAAAAAATAAAATTCTGGGGGCACGCTTTGCTAATCGTGAGGAGTTTTCCATAGTTGGTGACGCTGAAGCGAGTTGAAGGTGAAGGCTTTTGAGTAGTTCAAGAGCTTTGTATTGACAGTTGTGACTAGTTGAAGGGGCACGATAGAATAAGTCACTTGAAGCAAGAGCAATTTTCGCGGTTAGATTGTGTAAATAAAGTTTTTAATGAAGTTTGTTAATTGTGTGTGCTTTTACTGGAAATTTGCATATGAAGTTCATTGAATCAAAGTTAATGAACTGAACTGCGAAAGAGGTGTAATGGGAAGGAGGACTTCTAAGAAACTCACCACTTAGTTATCAACTATTTTAAATACACGTCTACATCGATGCCAATTTTTAACCAGCTTCTGACAATCGAACATCCGAATAAAGCACGACTTTCGCCCATCTGTTTAATGGATGAAATCTATTTTGTATGAAATTTTATGTGTTAGGAAATATTTTCAAAACCAAGGAAAGACTTGATAAAAAACTATGAGGACACTTCTCCAATAACTTCAAAGGCTAGAAGGTGATTTACTTTAGTCGTACCAGCAAAAGGCATGCCCAACTTAGCCATGGAATGAAATTGGACGATCAAAGTATGAAATGTAGAATGTAGGGGATGACGGAGGCTGTAGCCATCTAGGCAACCATAAAATAATTCAAAAGGAGCATTTGGCGATGTTTAACAGAAACATTGACGCTTTTTTGCGCCGTTTCGTAACCGTGGACGAGACTCGGATTCACCACTATACATACATATACCAGTTCAGTCGAAGTTCAGTCTAAGCAGTGGACTTCTGCGAGGCAACGTGCACCAAAAAAGACGAAGGTGATCTATTGGCCAGCCAGCAAGGACAAAGCAATCGTTTTTTTGGGATACACACATTTCCATGCGCATCGATTAACGTGCGAAGATTCAAACAATCACGGGCATCTATACCTCTGAGTTGTTGGACAGATTCCAAATGGATTTGAAGCAAAGAACTATTTAATTTGGCATAGCAAGTCACTCTTCCACCAAGCTATTCATGAAAAAATGGCTATTTCGTGCTTACCTTTTTTGCTCTTCTCACATTTTTGGATATATTGCGGATGTAAAATAATTTGCGAAAAAAGAACTTGGACCATCAAATACCACTTTGTTATGTGCAGTTGCTTTGCTTCAGTGTCAAAAGCTCCTCAAACTATTGAAGACGATGAATCCATCTCACCACCAGATTTGATATTTAGACTCTCAATGAAGCAATGTCTTGTCAAAATCCCTACCAAACTCGAGAGCTGCAGTTTTGTGAGCCCAAGAACCTGTCTTGACCATTTCGGTTCCACTCTGAGGCAAAGACTTGCAATTTAACGCTTCAAAGTTTTCGCCCAACACTCGTTCAACTGCTGTGAGACTCATTTGTACAAAACTACTTAGTTTGCAGATAATCAATCGAGAGCAAAGTTTTTTCTTGCTCTGTGACATCGTCTCGAGAGGACTAGCAGTGGTCCGGTAGTGATTAAATGGGAAATATTCAGAGACCGCAACGCCTTGATTGCCGTGCGAATATGAAGGAAGAATATCGACGTCCGTCGTATAGTTAAGCAAGGAACCTGGTGCCTTCTCAAGTTTAGCTACCTCTACCTGTTACATACTAGAGTCATCTGAAAGAACAAAAGTGAGGCGTAACTCTCCAGAGCAGACACTTTCACAAATCTTTCAGGCCAGCTTCGAA
The DNA here is from genome assembly GCF_001687245.7 of Rhagoletis zephyria. Lineage (NCBI taxonomy): Eukaryota > Metazoa > Arthropoda > Insecta > Diptera > Tephritidae > Rhagoletis > Rhagoletis zephyria. The sequence goes on along the minus strand of NW_016179247.1, from coordinate 2,089 downwards.
GAGTCTATATAAAATTCAATATTGATTTCAGCTCTTGATATCTATCTGCATATCATTTGAGTGAATGACAGTGGAGGAAGAGCCAGTCTAGATACCCAATGGTCTGTGCCATGGAGGATAAATTTTAAAATTTCTTAGATAGAATAAAATTGTGCAAAGATTTTCGTAAACATTTTCACAGTCTAAGATCCGAATAAGGCACGATCCTCACCCATCTGTTTAATGGATGAAATCTATTTTGTATAAATTTTACGTGTTCGGAAATATTTCGCGAGTGGGTTGGCTGAAAAAATCCTGGCCAGGATATTTTTAATTAAGTACTCAAATATTATAATTTTTTTTTAATTTTGCACTAAATTTTTAATGAACAAATTATATACCAATCGTAAGTAATAAGCTTATAGAATGGAAAGACGTTGGGGTATCTATTTTTTTCCCAGGTCTACCTATTGGGTGTTCAGGAATGAACAGGAAAGTAATAATAGTAATTTTCACTAATCTGTTTAACACATTCCATAGGCTTTATGATTTAGATTAGTATATATGTATGTAATCTGGTCATTAAGCAAATTAGTGTGAAATGAAAAAAAAAATAGTTTTTGAATATTTAATTAAAAATCACTGACTTATCAAACCGCCCTCGTAGCTCTAGGTCTTTTCTAATCTACACATAATACCGTGTGGCGGAGATTCTCCCCCAACTTGTTGTGTGCGTCTTAAAGTTGTTCCACGAATGGAGCTTCCTACAGTTTAAGGCCGCCTCCGAACGGCAAATAAATTTTTTGAGAAGACTTTTCATGGCAGAAAAACAAATAAAAAAATTGCGAATTTAGATGTTACGCAGACCAGGTGCTACGGTGTGGTGTTACGCACCTGTAACCACTCAGCTAAACCCAAAATGAGTTTAATAAAAAATAATGAACAAATTAATAATTTACCGATATTTTTAAATATCAAATTTCTAGGCTTAAGAAAATTTTGATTGCTTGTAAAATTTATTACAATTCAATACGCTTGAATTCAAAGAAAATACACTTCTGCTATTAATCATTTTTTCCAGGAAATTCTAAAGTTGAAAATAAGTTCATTTCGTGATTTGTTTATTTACTAAATGTAGTGTTGCGTTTCGGGCATAGCAACGAAAATTAACATAAAAATAGAGATAAATCAATAAACATCTAAATCACTCGTAGAGAAATCTGCATGAAAATAGAGAGGAATCGAATGCATTAACAGAAAAACATTCCACAACGCTGCGAAGAAGGAGTTCAACTACGCTCACGACCAAAGCACAAACTTACTGCGAGCAAATGCAACAATCAACCAACAACATTTATTTATGTAAATTTCTATTTTCATGTAAAATTTGAAAGCCCATCAAAATTTGTAAGAAAAACAAACAACACCGCGACGCTGAGTCGAAATGAGTCGAATGAGTCTATCGACCAGCAACTGAATGTATGCAGTGCTGGCCATTGCACGTACATATGTACATGCCTACTGAAATATTCATAAATGATTAACACTGCATATCTTAAGAGAAACATTCACAGTCCACTAGTGTGACTCCATGGAGCACCCACACCTTTAGTTGGCCGTTGAGCTGCTGCAGCTGCTGGAGTAAAGAAGACCCAAATGCTTGAATTGCAGACTGCAAGTTTCTTGGAAAAATACTAAAGCAACAATAGTAAAATCAACATGAAAACGCATATTCATACCTATAGGCGAGAGTGCAAGCAGCAATAACAACAAATATGAGATCATAAATTAACCCTTCGATGACTTCCGCATGCTCATTTTAGCTTAACAGCCAACTCAAGTGAGGAATACTTGAGGGCGGAGAGTCTAAAAGAGTGTGGGCTCATCCTGAGTTGGTAAGCTAATGCGAACAGTGAGAAGTTCTTGAAGAAATATGTACATAATATTTACATGGACACGTATATATGTATGTATTTGATATAACTTCGGGTGTACATACGTATGTACATTAGACTGCATCACGCGCCATACAAAATAAAAAAAATTGGTACTGTATTTGCTTTAGAATTATAAAATCTATTATATTTCAAGATTTGAAAACACCTCCAAA
>NW_016179246.1:0-7389 GCF_001687245.7 Rhagoletis zephyria | reverse complement strand
TGAAATACTATGTATTCTGTGTTAATTTGGCTTTTTCGAAAAATTTAATTTGTCTCTGGTGAGTCAAAGCATTCAACTAGACAACTAGTCAACTAGTCAAACAAACAAACGGAAATAGATAACAGTTCATAACACTGCTCACCTATAATGTACTTTGCAATTTTCATTCATCATGTACCGATATACATACATATATATGGCATTTTTTGGAAAGGTATTTTTTCATCCTTTTTATTCTGTGCAAGTAAACTCATTCACGTCCCGCTCTTGCATCTTACATTTCTCTTTCACACTTTAAATGAGTTTATGTGCAAATGCATGGCTTTGGTCCATTTATTCAAGTTTTCCATAGACAAATCTTCAAAAACAGCATCAAAAATCTCATTATTATGATTCTGTTGAAAAACAAAATATTTAATATATTTTTTGGAAATTTGTTAAGCTTGAAATGCTTTTTCTTAATGTAGGTGATATATTCAAGAGGAACATTTCAAAAAAGGCACTCTCAACTCCAAGTTAGCCCAATTTGAACTCATGCGATGAGTATTCAAGCACTGTGCCAATAGTAAGTGCCATTTCCTTAACAAAACGACGACGAAACATTTTTTGCAAATAATGTTCGCACAAGTATGGAAAATTAAAAAAAAAAAACAAAATATGGTGCTTTGGTTTGTTGATGCTTTATAATATGAAATTAAACCGAAATACAAACACGCAAAAAATGTATGTATCAAGCGTGTCAAGCAAAAAAATTAATACACTCACTTATTTTACGAGTTTTTAAGTGGAGTATTTATGTTAATCAGCCAGCCGCAGCCACAGCCCGACCACTTGACAAATTGTCGCCGCACGGCTCGGCCTGCAAGAGGCCAGATTGTCTGATGAATTTTATTGTGATTTTAACCTGGTCAATATTTTATCTGTGTGTGTGTGTGTGCGTTGCGTTGTTCCCACACATTTTATCACACACATGCATTCTCTAATTTTTTTGCTTTGCTCGTTTATGACATAGCCGACNGTTGTTTTCTTATTTCGTTGTGTTATTAAATATTAGTATTGTGTCTCTTAAACTTTGTTTTTCTTCAAGCGGGTAAAGCGGCGTGTGCGCGCTCGACAAAAATGCTCTCGCTTTTATTATTGCTATTTGTTTTTTGCTTTTTTTTGTTTAGTGGCTTTTATTGATTTAGATTATTTTAATTATATTGCATAATATTGTGACTCGCTTTTTAATGTCTTAGCTGCAAAGCTTTGCTGTTGCGCACAGTTTCATTCTTATCGCCTTTGCAGCGATATTTTTTTTATTTAATTTGATTTGATTTCTTTTGTTTTTTTTTCGCACTTTAACATGACATTAATTGCGCTGATAAATGTAATCGTTAAGTCAATTAAATGAGAATTTCAACATTTCAGCATTATTCACATGCCTGCCACAACAGCAGTGGAGTATATAATTTTTCCCAACCAAGCCTACATGTCATATAAATATTTATAGAACGCGGTGCGAGCGCATGTGGAATTCTTTGGTTTTTTTGTTTTGTTTTTGGTTATTGTTTTTAACTGTTTATTTCGCATTACATATAATTATCGCGTATTCATGCCGTAGATTGAGTGGCGGCAACCAAACGGCAACGGCAGTCAAGCAAATCCTTATGTTTTGCGCAACAAAAAAGATTTCAAGAAAAGAAAAAAACACAAACGCAATGTCANATTCTTATCGCCTTTGCAGCGATATTTTTTTTATTTAATTTGATTTGATTTCTTTTGTTTTTTTTTCGCACTTTAACATGACATTAATTGCGCTGATAAATGTAATCGTTAAGTCAATTAAATGAGAATTTCAACATTTCAGCATTATTCACATGCCTGCCACAACAGCGGTGGAGTATATAATTTTTCCCAACCAAGCCTACATGTCATATAAATATTTATAGAACGCGGTGCGAGCGCATGTGAAATTCTTTGGTTTTTTTGTTTTGTTTTTGGTTATTATTTTTAACTGTTCATTTCGCATTACATATAATTATCGTGTAGTCATGCCGTAGATATTGAGTGGCGGCAACCAAACTGCAACGGCAGTCAAGCAAATCCTTATGTTTTGCGCAACAAAAAAGATTTCAAGAAAAGAAAAAACACAAACGCAATGTCAAAGCTTACACTTAAGCTTAAGCTATTACTGAGTTATTCTTTTATTCGCTAATAGGCCTATCTTAGTTTAGCGGCTTTTTGCTGTCGTAAGCGTATCCGCAATTGCTTATCTGTTTTCTTGAATAAAACAGCCTCACTTGGTATTTATGCTCTTATCTGCATTTGCTTGACAACTCGCAATGATCGATGGTTATGCGCTTGCGATTACGCTTTGCCTTTTGCCTTGCCGCCGCACAGTGTACGATTTTACCCATCTAGCTGCTTTCAATACTGTAATACGAAAACTATTTAAGGTAGATTAATGAAAACTAGGAATGCGAGTTGCAGTCGAAATTCAACCATTTTGTAGTTTTTTTTAAGGTCCTTTGAGAGGTTTTCTACATTAGCACGTCCTTTAACTTATAAGGTAAAAAATTACTTACCGGAAAATCGCCTACTTTGAAACTAAAACGTGACTACATTTTTTATGTTTTTTAAGGTCTTTGGAGGACTTAGAATTGACCCGAAACATTACATATGATAATTCCATGAATTTAAAAAACACTAAAATCCGATAACTCGATAAATTTCGATAACAAAAAAATGTATGCATATATCTCGATATATCGATAAACTTTAACTACCGCTGTGTATTTCGATAACTCGGTTAATTTTAATAGTTTCATATTTTTCGAAAGCTATTGACAAACTCTGGTAACATGATAAAATTCGATAAGCAGTGACAACTCGATAAACTTATAAGACCTTGAAATTTCGACAACTCGATATAATTTGAAGATTCCAAAAGACTCGATTGGATAAATTGACAAATTTCAGTAAATCAATAAATTCGACAACTCCATAAATTTCAATAACTTAACAAATTTCGACCATGCCATAAATTTTTATAGCTCGATAACTATCCGTAAATTTCGACAACCAAGTTTCTGATAGAACTCGATGCATTACGGTAACTCGGTAAATTTCGTTAAATCTATAAATAGTAATAATTAAATAAATATCGATGGATAAACTTCAGTCATAATAAATCTCTAAGACTGGATATAAGGTTACCTAATTCTAATCGTCGTTTAAAGTACAAAACCGCGTATCAACAAAATGCAAAACCGACGTTGTTTTGAAATTATTTAATTAATATTTTCTAGAATATGGAAATACATACTGTGCGCCGCCGCCGTTTTTTTTTCATATATTGTTTAGTTGCATTCGCTTAAAGGGTGCCCCAAAGTTGACTAAAACATGGATTTTATTATTTGCTTTGCTGGCATTCCTATCGTTAGGACAGATCAGATAATAGCGCTCTCTACGAAGTGATCAGTACTGTTGAAAGGTCAGCTTCTTAGATGTTGAGCGCTCTTACAACAACGTGGAAACGGAAGCAATTAGTAGGGCCCTGGAGAGGCCTGATATCCAGCAGTATATAATGGCGTAGATCGGCTTCATTCTGAAAAGCATAGTGATCAATTGAAGATTAGAAGAGCAACATGGGGCACCCCGCAGGGAGGGTTCCTATCACCCCTGCTGTGTATCTTCGTGTTGCACGAACTGTTAGGAAGAGTTAAAGTTAGGACAACGAACGCTTTTTTTCCCCCGCTGATGACTTCACTATACTAATCTCAGCTTAAGAGATGAGATTGAGTATTCAGAAGAATGAATTTTCGACAAATTTTAAAAATAATGAGCGAGGACAACAGAAAACGTTCAAGCCTGCATGTTGTACCCATAAAATATGTTGTTGTAACATAGCAGCTCTGGAAATTGAAGAATACCATTAAATGGCATTTTTCTATATAATCTCTCGACACTTGTTTTTATGTATGTACATACAGATGCGATCAACTAATTAACACCGAAATTTCAGAATGCAACTTATGTTTATTTAATTTTTGTTTTAATAATTTGCATTTGAATATAAATCATTTTAAAACGGAAACCACATAAATAACAATTTCAAAGTTTGCACAAAATAAAAAAAAAATTAATCAAGTTTAAAAAAATTGTGATCAAAATTTTTAATTAGAATATTTAATAATATTTATGGGTAAGCAGTTTTTAGCGACTTGAAACTTGCACTTTATTAGACTACCAAAAATTTTCTAAATATTCTAATTAAAAAAATTAAAATTTTGATGACAATTTTTGAAACTTTGATAAATTTTTGTTGAAACTCGTGGAAGCTTTGAAACTTTTTTTATGTAGCTTCTATTATAGATTGAATTACATTTGAAATGAAATTATTAAAAATAAATATAAAAAATGTACATAAGTTGCAAACAGTATCATTTAGAATTTCGGTGCTAATTAGTTGATCGCACAAGTGTACATAAGTACATACATAGTCATTTCAAACCCCAAAAAAGCTATTTGTAAGTAATTTTTGAACACCCGTTATAAAGGAGTTGCAATTTATTCCACACCAAACGGCAATTGTTGCTACCATCGCTGTCCAACTACTGCCTGCCGCCGTATGCAATCAATACATCAATTTCCATAAAATATATACACAAATCGAAAAATGGGAGTAAAGATTATTTATAAGCAATAAATATGGCATAAATATTTATGAATGCTACTAAGCGTACAAACGTTTATTTGCGTTATTATATAAATAAACATATGTATATTTATATGAAGGACCATATGTATGAGTAACCAGATAAGTTTTATTCGAAAAATTGTACGCTGTGTGCACACTAGGGTGGTTCAAAAAAATGAATACATGAAAAACTTTGAGCGCTTTGAGCGACCTTTAAATATTTTTTAATCTCCAAATAAAAAAAGACAGGGGTATAATTTTGTTCGGTATAGGACAATCCTAGGGGGTGAGAGCATTAAAATTCCGACTTTACTTTTTCTTGAGCCCCCTAGTGCTCGCGCATATACAGTCAGCGTGAAAAATATGCATACCCGACGTTTTGACAATTTTATTTGTTTACGTTTTTCATACCAAATCTTGTCTTATTTTTTATAAAAATGTAGTTCATCCTACAGCAAAAACCACAATAATCACTTTTGATAATTGTATACAGAACTCCGGAGAATGCATGAAATACCAAGAAATTTTAAATTTTTCAATTCGGTTTCTTTCTTCTTTTGCCGAGGGTTTTGCGCATTTTCTTCGATTTAACGCATGAAGAAAATCTTTTTTTTTTTTATATGTAAAAGTAGGTACGCAACACCCTCAGCGAAAAAATTCTCAAAAATCCACAGTAATTTCTAGCGATTTGAAACTTGCAGTTTGTTGTACTAAAATTAAATGGGCTACAAAAATGCATACTAAAAATATTTTTCTCGAGTATTTTATTTTTTTGATTATGATACTCTTGCGGCCGCTGAGGTGCACTAGTTAGCAGTAAGCGCTTCTATTCCGCAGGGCCTCGGTTTAAGCGCGGTATCATCAAAANCATACCCGACGTTTTGACAATTTTATTTGTTTACGTTTTTCATACCAAATTTTGTCTTATTTTTTATAAAAATGTAGTTCATCCAACCGCAAAAACCACAATAATCACTTTTGATAATTGTATACAGAACTCCGGAGAATGCATGAAATACCAAGAAATTTTTAATTTTTCAATTCGGTTTCTTTCTTCTTTTGCCGAGGGTTTTGCGCATTTCTTCGATTTAACGCATGAAGAAAATCTTTTATTTTTTTTTTATATAAAAGTAGGTACCCAACTACCTCAGCGAAAAAATTCTCAAAAATCCACGGTAATTTCTAGCGATTTGAAACTTGCACTTTGTCCATCAAAAACCGTGTTATCAAAAACCAGTTCTCGCTATTTTGCGGCCATCGCCATCGCCCTTCAATAGCAGTTAGTTACGGCCAAAGGAAATAGTTAATAAATAGTTACCACTAGTCGACTACTAGTTAGTTAATAGTTAGCTACAAACTAGTCCCATTTTCTGCAGGGTATCTATCTCGATTCTTTTTGGCTGCAACAAACAACCGTTATGCGAACAAAGTTATACTACCATTGTGCACAAGTGCGTTCGGGTATAAAAATTGCAAAATTAAGCGAATCCCCTTAAGGCAAAATACAAAAAAAAAAAAAAAATCTATTAGAAACCAATTCGCTGATGAAATTCATGAACGACAGCAGGCCTTTGGACATTTGACAAATGCTTCGACAACTAATCGCTCTGTGTGCACTGCACAACAACCAACCATCGATGCCAAGTAAATTCTGTGGTAAATGGTTAAATTATTTACGTATGCAATTAATTATTTACAACAATCTACTAGTTGGCCTAAGTAGTACAAGCTGCTTGCGTGAGAACTGAAAGCCATTAGAGCAATGCAACATGTACGTAATATTAAAATGTAGTTATCGTATTTGCAACATTTACAATACATATCAGCTTTTTTTTTAATGCATTTTAATGTACAACAAGAATTGAGAATTGAAAGGTCTCCTTACCTTTAAATTTAGCATGCAAGTAATTACATTCATTAGGTGAAAACTAGCAGCGGTTATATGTAGGATTTAATTTAATTTTGTTGGATACATAAGTACGTACATATGTGTATATGTACATTTGCACGTGAACATGACATGCCTAGGAGGAAGAAATTCTACAGAGATAGTCTAGGCTTATTTATAGACCGGATTAAAAAGGAGGTTCGAGTGTAAAACATAAACCGTATTTTATAAGCATTTTACAATAAAAAGCAACATTTTACGATAACGAAACCCCGATAATTTTTGCTTTTTTTAAGCCAATTTTCTTATTATATTTTGGGCAATCATAAATAACTAAGTTAACATTTAAATTTTTTTTAAATTTGAGACTTCCAGATGATCCCGAATATTCTCGAAAAATGTCGCAATGTTATTCTCGAAATAATTAAAAAAAAAAAATAAAATAAAAAAACACGCCGAGTCTCCTAAATTTGGGAAAAAATTTCAAAAGGTCCGGGCTGTTTTACTGATTATTTTTTCGATCACTATACGAGTATATTACATTTTCCCACTGGGTAATTTTACGCAGACTCCGAACGGCGATTGTATTTTTATGAGTATAGTAGCTAAAACTATATTTAGGAGATTCACAAGCTACCACAAAAGTAGTGTTATTAAATTTCACTTCGTTCAAAAATAGTTGGTTGTGGTTTCAAGTCTACACATTTAAATATTTAGCCGTTGAAAACTTGAAGACATTCGACACTTACGTCGCTTTGTGAACTACTGGGTTGAACTTGGTTCCGACCCACCCTGCTGAACCTACGGTGCTTTTGCAAGG
>NW_016179245.1:0-7389 GCF_001687245.7 Rhagoletis zephyria | reverse complement strand
GACTTGGTGGTTTCAAACCTTGAACGGAAGGTTAAAAATTTCAGTGAGAAATGCACTAAATTAAATTCATCCTTTAATATTCAAAAAACTAAACTTATGTATCTAGCGCGAGGCAGCAATAAAAACATCAACATGAAAATAAACGACGTTCAGATTGAACAGGCCAGGCAAATAAAATTTATCGGTAGAACCATCAACGCATCACTAACGGTTGGGCCTCACTTTGAAAGGCTAGTTAAGGAAACAAAGAAAAATTCAACTTTTTAAAATGTCTTACTCCGGTAAAAGCAGGTATAACACCAAAAGTGGCGGTGAGCCTATACAAAAGCTTCATCAGGTAAAAGGTTGAATATGCAAAGACTACAAGCAGGGAGATAGTGAAATTAATGTTTAATAACCCAGACTTGTTCAACAGCGTAGAAAGGAACAAACTGCCAGAATCCAGCTATAGTACAATCTACCATGAATTCAAATACACTTTTGACAGAATTGATACAGACTCCACTTTTAAAAAGAGCAATGGTCTAACAGTATTAGGAAGAACTGGGTNCAATCTACCATGAATTCAAATACACTTTTGACAAAATTGATACAGACTCCACTTTTAAAAAGAGCAATGGTCTAACAGTATTAGCAAGAACTGGGCTAGGGAAAAAAGTAGTGTTGGGCAGTATCGATACCAAAAGTACTCAGAACTCGATTCTCAAAAGGATCGACAGCACTCGATGTTTAAAAGTATCGATACCGAGTACTCCAAAGTACGCAGTACTCACAAAAGAACTCGAAAGTACTCAGAACCTAAAAGAACTCAAAAAGTACTAAGTACTCACAAAAGAACTCGAAAGTACTCAGAACTTAAAAGAACTCGAAAATACTCAGTACTCAAGAATTCTCTGTTCCAATCATCACTTTGATACATGTACTCAGAAAAAAGTATATTTCTGAGCGTTTTTGACATCTGCCTAAAGCTTATTATCCAGCTCTTAAGAAAACGGTTGCCGCACTCTTTCCTCAAGAAATAATGGAACGGGCATATATTTCTGTTGCAAACCTGGGTTGCCTTGTGCTCTTTTTTCACAAAAAACTTTAGAAAACCGTAGTAGAAAGCGTACTAAATTTCTGAAGAACTGCGTACTGCCTTAAGGAAATTTGACTCAAGAAAATTTCTTAGCCATTTCTTGTACGTCATTTTATATGGAGTTTTTGCTTTTCTTAAGAGCTGGATACTAAGCTTAAGAATGAAAACAAACAAAGAAAACGAAAAAGGCGCTGTGATTGAGTGCGATGAAATTGGTATTTATTATAAAATATACAAAGTGAAACTTGATGACAATTAGCAAAAAAAGTTCATAAAATATGGTTTTCATGATTCAAAGTGTTTTACAATCGCATATCATTACCATGCGCCGATTTTTCAATGCCAACGTTCTGGCCACAAACGTGCACCCACTTTTCACGCAAATTTACGCCTTTTGGCAAACCAAACATACGCACAAACTTGTTCCAATCACACAGCACTTCATTTTATATTCATCATTCAATCGCTAAAAAATCACTACGAAGAGGTAGAAGACGGTGTAAATAAAACCGAAAAACGTCAAAAACGCTACGAAAACTTTTTTCTGAAAATCGATTACAAATACAACAATGGCTGATTAGGTGATCTGTAGTCGTTGGTTCATGTTTCACAACTATCGATAGTGAAAACAACCAAAACCATGAATAGTATCGATAGTGCCATCGATAGTTTGCCACCACTGCACTAAACTTCATTGAACGCGTGTGTTTCTGTTTTTCTGCATTTCGATTACGCCTGGAATTAAAATTTTTAATTATCGCGATGAGTGACGACGAAGAACAATTCAATCCAAAAGCACATAAAAAGCTTTTGCAAGGTATTAGCAATTTAGGCAAAGTACAACACATAAGGCGAACTACACGCAACGAGCCTATTAAACAGCAGGATGAGTTTCAACTGGTAAAACCAGCAGTTGAATCAGTTGCTCGCCATCCTGTGGGCATACATGACATTGTCAAGGTGTTAAAAACAACTAAAAGGCATATAGACGCTGGGAAGCAATTGAAAGTCGTACAGTCGTCGAAAAAAGTGCTTGCCAAACCCTTGGAAAAGCCACAAGCCGAACGTATTAAACGCGGACTCGGTTATGAGAAAGCAAAGAAAAACTTGGAGCAATGGGACGCCGTTGTAGCCCAAAATCGCAATGCAGAAACACAAGTAAGTGATTATATTTTGATTTGATTTGCACGATAGTAATTGTACTCGTCTTTTTACCTTAAGGTGTTTCCTCTACGTTCGGAAACTATATATGTAGATACATCCTTACACCGCGCACCATTACAACGGTCGCTTAAATCTGAATTGGCGCTCGAATTAGAAGCGGAGCAAGCGCGTTTAAAAGCAGCCAAACGGGCCTTGGCAGGTGAAACGGAAAATGAAGAAGAGCAGGTGAAACGTGAAGAGGAAATGCTACAGAGAAAACTAACTCGTGATGAACTTATTGCACGTCGTAGAGAGTTAGCGTATTTGAAGATCAGAGAGTCCCAAAAGTCATTAAAAGCACGGAAGCAAAATAAAATTAAATCGAAAAAGTATCACAAGTTATTAAAAAGAGAAAAAATGCAAGATCAAATCAAGCAGTTTGAGATCTTACAAAAAACCAACCCTGAAGCAGCTTTGGCAAAATTAAATGAACTAGAAAAAAGTCGTGTATTAGAAAGAGCTAGTTTGCGACACAAAAACACAGGGACTTGGGCCAAAAATTTGCAGATACGTGCAAAATATGATAAGGATGTAAGAAAAGACTTGTCTGAACAATTGCATATCAGTCGGCAATTAACTCAAAAGAAAAACGACAGTGAAAATGAGGATGAAGACGACAAATTAACAAAAACTTCACAAATAGAAATTGAGAAAGAGGTGAATGACTCCGATCCATTTAATCCATGGACCCGTGTAGGCAATCTTCAAAATGAGATCCGACCTTCGGAACGCGAGGGAGAAAATTGGAGGAAATATTGGTTAGAGCGAAATGAAAATGATAAAATGCTTCATGAATATAAAAAGCTTTTGGCTGAAGAAGGAAATGAACGCTCTAATGATGGTGGTGATGAAGAACGACCTCCACGTAGTGATGAAGAACAGAAAATGGAGGATGAATTGGCATATACCTATGGTACTGAAAAATATAAAGCTGTATCAAAAGATACGAGCATTAAGAAGAAAAAGATTAAAACTAAAACAGAAAATAAACAAGTGAAGCAAATAAATAAAAAATCTGTTCAAGTCAAACAGGAGAATAATGAAAATTTAACTAAAGAACGGGTAGTTGAGGATATTAACAAAATAGATTCAACAAATGTACCGAATCGCAATACTGAAAACAATATCGATGATATTTTTGATAAGCAAGAAGACAAAATTAAACGAAAAATGACTAAAAAGCTAAAAGAACTACAGAAAAAAGCAAAACTTCTGCAGAAGTCCCAGTCTAAAGATAAGAAGAATAAAAATCGGAAGAAAAAAGATGAACTAAAGAACTTGAAAGATTTAGCATTTAAAATAGAGGTAAAACGGCCAGTGATAGATGAAGAGCTTAATAATGATAGCCTGGAAGGGAGTAATGCTGAAGTGGATTTGAACAAAATTGTTACAGAAGTCGACAATAGTGAAAGTCCTCAACAAGCTAGAAACAAAGCAAAGAAACCATCATCCGAACCTAGGTCTTCTGATAACAACACAATTGCTACGATTGACCCAAATAAATTAGCCGACGTAAAACTTAAACATAATGTAAATAATTTTATCGGCTTGAACGATACATTAGCCGTTGATGATGATATTGATATGAGTGACGGCGATGAGCAGGAGAGAATGCATATGGATCAACAGATGACAATCAGTGAGGCATTTGAAGATGATGATATTATCGCTGATTTTACAAACGATAAAAAAAAAGATACAGAAATCACAAATGCAGAAATTGATTTATTTATGCCGGGTTGGGGCTCATGGGCAGGCGCTGGCGTTTCAGCAGAACAACAAAATGCTAACAAAAATAAAAGACTTGTTCTTAAGTTAGCTAAAAAAGAAAAACGCCGTGATGATAATAAAGGTAGTCTATATATTAATGAGTCGGCTAGTAAACAGTTACGCGCACACCTCGTATCTGATGTGCCATTTCCATTTACAAGTGTCGCTGAATATGAAGCAAGTATTCGTGCAACTATTGGGCGAAATTGTGTTCCAGAGACCGCTTTTCGCATGCTAACAAGACCAGCTGTAATAACACATAAGGGTCAGATAATTGAACCGATGGACAAATCGGAACTGATGAAACCTCAACGTAAATTGAGGCATGTTGTTGACAAACGCATAGCAAGAATGCAGGAAGAAAATGGTCCAGAAGCTATTAAAACTAAATGAATAATCTGAGATAAAAATTGTATACTCCTAGTAAACAATATAACAGCAATGTACAAAAATTGCTAAAGCTGAATGTATGTACATAGTTAATGACTGGAGAATGTAAATAGGAATTTCGTTATGTATAATTGAAATAATTAAGAGAATACATTTTAAACTACATTTTCTAAAGGCCAGGTTTTCAGTGCCAGTTTAAACTTAGATTAAGTAAACTGAGTTCAAATTGAACTGCTGGCTACATTTGATTGGCTGATCTTAGTTTAAACCAGCCAGATCGGGCGTTTAAACTTGGTTTAAACCACGACCATGCACTGAAAAACGGCCTAAGAAGTTGATTACGACTTTATTTAATCATAATTGGGGTTGTTCAATTGTTATGTATAATTAAAGCAATTAAGAGAATAAATTTTAAATTACATTTTCTAAAAAGCTGATTACGATTTTATTTAATCTTAATTGGGCTAGTTCAATTGTTAAGGAAAATCAACGTTTCCAGAGTATTTTTTTATGTAGATTTTTCAAATGCTTAACTGGAGGACAGTAGGCAAACAAGCTGTTTATCTAGGTATATTAGGGAGTCTTCAATTCGAGCTTTTGTAGTTTTTCNGATTACGATTTTATTTAATCTTAATTGGGCTAGTTCAATTGTTAAGGAAAATCAACGTTTCCAGAGTATTTTTTTATGTAGATTTTTCAAATGCTTATNGATTACGATTTTATTTAATCTTAATTGGGCTAGTTCAATTGTTAATCAAATGCTTAACTGGAGGACAGTAGGCAAACAAGCTGTTTATCTAGGTATATTAGGGAGTCTTCAATTCGAGCTTTTGTAGTTTTTCTCAGTACATTTTGCTTTTGTATTAGTTAAATTTAAAATTAATTTTTTTTTCGCTCTACCGACTACCAAAGAACGTTCTTTGGTATAAATCGTATTAATTATCGCTTCTACTGGTGTGTGTACACAGCATTATTTCTTGTTAACATGCCATTTTCATTTTTTAACCCTTCGTTGGGCGCAACCGATCTGAGGTACAGCCAGCCCATTTTGTTTACTGCGCTGTGCCCTTTNTTTTTTTCGCTCTACCGACTACCAAAGAACGTTCTTTGGTATAAATCGTATTAATTATCGCTTCTACTGGTGTGTGTACACAGCATTATTTCTTGTTAACATGCCATTTTCATTTTTTAACCCTTCGTTGGGCGCAACCGATCTGAGGTACAGCCAGCCCATTTTTTTTACTGCGCTGTGCCCTTTCATAGGGCGCGTTCAGAAATGCATCAAGCCAAAGCATCAGTCTCTTTTATTTCTAAACTATAATTGATGGAAATGTTAAGTATGCGCAACCATGGTTAAAAGCCGAATTGGAACTTAGTTGCGCAAATAAGACATTTCCATCAATTATAGTTTAGATATAAAAGACTGATGCTTTGGTTTGATGCATTTCTGAACGCACCCATACCGTTAACTTTGCTGACAATCAGTAGCTGCCTCTTTTGAAGTGCTCTATATAGCAAAACCACTCAGTTTTGGTTTGAGGAACAAGTGCAGAATACGGCCCGTTAAAGTAGAATAAAACGAAAGAGTGGGCGTGGTCCGCGCTTTTTTCCTGATTTTACAGGTATAAAATTTTTTTGGTGCAAACTTATATTTTCGGTGATATGGAGGGGTGAAGTAGGAATTTTCGAACATTTAAAATGGCTATATGCAGTCGCCGGATATCATTCAGAGCGCTCAGACGTCGTTTTCAGTGAACAGTTTGTGATTAACATTTAGCAGTGTGTTAAACTCCCGCTAATCGTACAACTTCTTTTGCTAACTTCTTTGCTTTTTATTCTTGTTATTGTGCATTGAACACACGTGTTTTGGCCGCACATAGAAGTTAACATTGTAATCATGGCGCCGGGGCCTCCGGATAGGTCTCCGAATCGTTTTTCTGCTTTGGCAGATTTTCTGGATAGTCCTCCCAAAAGGAAAAAGAGACCTAACCCGAAGCAAGACGCCTTTCCGCAACCCCCACAAAGATGTGTTTCACAACACAACCCGAAATTTATACTGATATCATCCGCAGACAATAACAAACCTCTATCTCAATTAAGCCCATTCGCTATTAAAAAATATATAGAATCTCTCTCAACGGAAATAGATTCAATTTCCCAACTCCGCGACGGTAATGTACTTGTATTAACCCGCGAATTGCCGAAAAGTTCCTAAAAGCTAAATCTTTTTCCAATCTGTGCCCTATTAGCGTGAAACTACACGAAAGCTTAAATTCGGTAAAAGGGGTTATATACTCACCCTGCTTAAAACACGTGGCGGAAGAGGAAATAATTAGTGAAATGAAGGATCAACATGTAGCTGGTGTTTATAAATTCACTCGTCAAGTCGATGGCAAATCTTTCCACACCGGGCAAATGGTCCTAACTTTTGACCTTTATCGCCTTCCTGATTCCGTTGATGTAGCATGGTACAAAGTTAAGGTGCAACCTTATATCCCGACTCCAATGCGCTGTAAGAACTGCCAGAGGTTAGGGCATACACAAAAACGATGCGCTAGCAACCCCTCGTGCTACAACTGCAACTTCCCACCACACAATCCTGAGAAGTGCATCCGAACCCAGTGTGCTAACTGCTCAGAAGAACACCCCTCTTCAGATAAAAGCGGCCCAAAATTTATCCAAGCCAGGGAAATTCTTAAAATTAAAACCACACAAAAATGTAGCATGAGCCAAGCACGTCGCAAGTACAAAAAAAAACATACCGCTCCTCCCTAGTATTAGCTCTTACGCCAGCATTACAAAGAATACCACATCCACAAAAAATGTTGCTGCCACAAGCGCAAATAGTAAAATCCCTACTGAAATCATAGTCCCAGAAGATACTTGTGCATTACCAACACAAAAAAATGACAATAATGGCAAACTAAACAACAAACTTCCTGATAGAC
>NW_016179244.1:0-7390 GCF_001687245.7 Rhagoletis zephyria | reverse complement strand
CAATAAATAGCGAAGAAGGACTGCGGAATGAAAATTCTATTTGAAAATAACACAGCTATTGAATAGTTTCAAGACCAACGCTTGTTAAAGCAGAGGTGAAATGACGGCCAGAGAGTTATAGAAGAAACACTTATAAATATCTCCTGAATGTCGACATCTGTGGTACGTTTGATCAAGAAGAACCCAGGGCAAAGTATTGAGATGACGCTGACATTCTTCCACTTGATCCAGACGAGGCGAGAACAGGCAATAACGCCTGTTAAGAAGAACGAAGCTCTCCAAGACGACGGTTTACCGGATGAGCTTTTCAAAATCGGCATCGAAGAGCTGTCCCATGATTGAAATCTTAGTGTACTCTCTCCGATCAACAAGAAGGATGACGCTAATTACCTCGAAAAAAACACTTTAAATATCGCATACAAGATTCTAATACCGACGAATCCTTGCAAAAAGACTGGACCCCAGAAACAACCATTATTGACCAGATTTCCTAGTGTATCAAATCGTGGAGAGATTTTAGATACACAATTCCAAACAGTATATATTTTCCTAGACTCTAAAGCAGGACCGAGAACGCGTTCCGATTTTGGTTTGATTCTGCATGAGAACAAAATCTAATCTAATCAATGAGAACAAAATGAGAACGAAAGTATCGAGAACATTTCAAAGACGAACCAAATTCTGGGGATCAAAACGAGAATAAAAGTTTTGAGAACTTAACGTTAAGTATCAGAGGTGCGTCTACGCGTTGGGGTGAAAAATTAGTCAGTGGGAACCATGATTGTCAAATCTAAACCAGAGGAAGGCTGGATCATTTCAACTTCCAGATGATTACTGTCCNAAAAAAAAAAAAAAAAAAAAAAAAAAAAAAAAAAAAAAAAAAAAAAAAAAAAAAAAAAGTTCGTGTCTTAAGTCTTTCGTTGACCTTATTTGCATAATTATCTTTTAGTTCGTTTTTGAGGCAAATTTCGTTCCATCTTCCATTACTCGCGAATAGTTCAGAGAAGAAGAGGGGGCGAGGACCGAAGAGGATAGAATTATGTTAAGCATATACATACAAATACAAAGACTTGTATGGTGGAAAACGAAAGCAAGGGTGCCCACAAATACAATGTCAAGGACAGAGTGCCTAGGCTATTGAGAGCAACTGGAGTAACTTTGTGAAGAAGAGAGGCGATTGGCGAAGTTTTTTTTAGTTTCGATTGAACCGGCAAGCGGTTATATTACCAAATAGTTAAGTGGGACTGATTGAGGTATAAGATATCAAAAATTAAATATTTTAATAATTTAAATTTTTCCTCGTAACATGAAATTTTTATACAGAAAACAGAAACTTACTTAACTAATTTTACTTTTTACTGCTGTGCAGAAAATCTCTCCTATCCCTGCCAGTGCTCCCAATGGGGCGTCGAAAACTGTTGGTAAAAATGCTCTGGGCTAATATGCTTTATCATTCGTGCGGTATAATCCGATAGTTTCCCTTTTATTGCTCTAGCCGTAAATCTTGCCACTAACAAAGGCCACGCACAAGCCGAATAATGTAAGAGCCAGGAAAGACATCGAAGCGAACAATAGACTCTCACTGCATTTTTGTGCCTCTCGCGCAGGTGGTTAGGATAACATGAATGGCGAATATGATTTGCATATGCGAGTAGCGCCGACCATTTACATTTGTAAATTAGGAAGCCTCATCAAAAAAAGTCGTGGTTTATCACCGGAATTTTATATAAAATTTGTTATATATGTACTTCCGCCAAAATATTTCGGAAATTTGTTATGATGATGAAAACACATCTTAAAATTGATTTTTTTATAAATAAAATTAGTTTATAAAAATTTTCTTTCCAAAAAATCACCTCAGATGGAAGTAAAGTTTATGCTTAAAGGATGCGCGTTAGCGTGGGCCGAAAATCCGCTTTTTTTTAGAATTTTGCTTGGTAATAGCAAAAGTATGGTTCATTATGCTCTAAAAAATATATGTGTGAAATGTGAAAATTTTTGGTCAATATCCTAGGCTCGCCCAAGTCCATCAAAGTTCAAGTACATAATTTTTTTTTTTTTAAATTCGATTCTCTACCAAAGAGGTCTATATACCAAATTATGTAGGACTAATACTTTAGAAGATTATTGCAATTTTAGTAAAAAAAAAATGTTTTAATTAATTTCATTATTAATTTTTATTTTTGGAGCATATTGAATTTATTGACCAAAAAAATTCCAAATTTCACACAGATTTTATTAAAGCAAAAATTCTGAAAAAGCGGATTTTTGGCCCACGCTAGTGTGTGTGCATAAAAATATTTGAACATTTAAACAATCGAAGCAAAATTGAAATTTTTTGAGGTTTTTCAAATCAGTTCAGGTCGCATAAAAAACAGTAACTTTGTTTTTGGTATGGAGACTGATGCACCCTAATGTACATACGACAGCAACGATACTTGATTTACAATAAATAAATAGGCGTAGGTGGCAGGCAAACTAACGCAAACAGATATGTACACATACATATTTGCCAAAACTAAAGAGGCTAGTGATCGAACAAAAGGTCTACTGCTGCTATGGCTACGCATTACAGCAACAATAACATTATAGGCATATTTAAACGGTTGTTGGGCGGGTGCTATTTGGAATGCCAGTGCTGCTGCTGCGATATGTGTTGGATGCATCCATTGCCGATAATGTGAAAGCGAGATTTTACTCGTTGCTACATGCACATACATATGCATGTATGTACATATGGATGTGTGTTTGCATGCCAGCGAGTGTTCCCGCTTCATTTGGTTAAAGTTGGGTTCAATGCCAGCGGCGGTAAAACTCCAACAGTTGTTCCCTGTCATTTGACAATTTTGCTTGCCATCGTCGTCCATAAAGAATTAATGGTTGTCTGTTGATTTTGTGGCATTTTTAATGATGTTTGAACAAACATTGAAGTGCAATTATGGTTATTTATTTTTGGAATGAGAGTACTGGGATTTTGGTATGCAAAGCGATACAACTGCAGCTGATTGTGGTTGTATGTATGCATGTATTTACATACTTCTGTATTTGTTGTACGATTGTTAATCATCCTCTCGGTGGCACGTACTATCATTATGCTAGTATTAACGTATTCATAAGATACATTTCCAGTACTAATAGCATCTTTATGCATGAATTTATGTTCAGATACATACATATGTACGTATGTATGTCTATATGCAGATGGCATACAAATAGTCGTAATGACAAAACATCGAATTCAGCTCTTAACTAAAAAGGGAAAATATTCAATACTTGCACTTTCATTTGGCATTTTTTCGGCGGTTTTGTTTAACCATTTCTAAGAAATATTCAAATATTCAGTTGTAATGATGATGAAAGTGTTGCTTGTCTCGCTTGTAATGCTAATGAATTTTTGAGGTTTTGCAATTTATGTAAACATAAAAATATACATATTTACATATTTATGTACGAAGCGTTTGTATGTAAGTATGTGCACATGTGGTGGTACGAGTGGAAATGTGGAAAAATTATTTTTAGTTCGTTGAAACAAGTTTTTAGTGTTTTATTTTTGTAGCTTAAAAGAGATATCTAATAAAATACATATCCGAGATTTATGCAAATCTACTCCTTTTTTATTGAATGACTAATTTGATGTGAAAAATTTTTGGTAGAGAAAAATTTTACTTTTGAATTGACATGGTAATATAGTACTCGTACGTTCAATTTTTGAAGGCCTAATTTCAAAAATAAACTGAGAGAAATGAATTGGGATTTTTATAAATTTAAAAAACAAAGAAAGAAAATATTTACCGTTTCTAAGGTAATTTTCGATTTTTAAAGATACTTTATTTAGCTTTTCGTATTGCATAGAATGCGGGCAACAATAACGAATGATATCGATGGCGATTGTGAGGAGTACGACCCGATAAGGCCAGAGTCCTATAACAAATCGATAACTATGTATGTATCCACCCCCTCTATATATATATACATATATATATATATATAGGTATTACCGCATTCCGGTTTCGACCGGAGGTTTGTTAAACTGATCGGAAGCTCATTTTCTTTTTAACTGTACCTACATATTTTTACTACTTCTTCGAAGTCTGAGGATAAAAATACGTGACTTTTGTTTGAAACTTCTTTATTTCAACCCCTTAATGATGTATTGTGGAACGATTTTCCGTCATCCTTTGTTCCATCGTTCCACAATACATCATACTCCTACCCTGTTGGGAACACAAACAACCAAAAAGAATCCCTCAATGACCTTTGAGCTTCAACTCGTCCTGGACTTCTTAAATGCACAAAGATGTTTTTATTGGAAAACGAAAAAATCTGAATCACCAAATCGAGGATTCTCTATCATAATATGACCATATTACCGACTTTCGATTTCGACCGGATGTGGGGTGAACTGACCGGAAGTCCACTCGGAACGGCGATTGTATTTTTATGAGAAGCAGTTATTCATGGCAGAAATACACTCGGAGGTTAAGAAAAACCTTTTTGTCTATATCAGGTAGGTCCTATTTCCGCGTTTTTCAATAAAAAAAACTTATCCTTCCATTTTCGAGGGGGTTGCTGGGTGGTGTATGACACCCTGTATAGCTAAAACAAAACCCGCGAGACCCACGGTACTGATTTCAAAATGGCCGGCAGGGGCCGTATCGGGAAGATCTGAAAAATGTTTCGAACGGAACGGAACCAAAATTCTTTCCCGATACTGCCGATGAAACCGAAACCTACGAAAATTCAGAAAATCTTCTAATTTGAAAGGCAAGTGAATTTTTTTAGAGATAGATTTCGGAACGCCGGGAATATTCGCCCGGATTTTCATACCAAATGTGGTGGCGTTATAAATATATATTTATCGACACGCTCTTATAAGTATAAAGTCTAGAAAAAAAATTTCTAACGGTCTGTTCTCTAATTACGTAGTATGTATATGTATGACCATTGCTCTAAGTACTCTTCAGTTGAACAACATTTTTGTCCGACACGGAGTATCCTGAAAAAGCTTGCCATATGTTATATGAAAACGAAGAAGAAAGTTACTTAATATGCCGATTATGCTTATGTATTTGTCAAATTAAGGCCCTTTCTGAGAAATAAATGACTAACATAACAACGCATCAGTAATTAAAATACACCGAAATATTTAATATCATTACTCAACCTCCTTCATCGACAGCGACAATAAATAAGTAAAAGAAAGGCTTGAAAAGAAACTTAGCATTATGTTGTTTTATTATTGTTGTAGTACAACACATACTAAAAGAAATGCGAGCGGAAGCGGCAAAAGTAATTGGAAGAGAAGATGAATATGTTCGCCAAAAAAAAGGTTGTGCGAAAATTTGAAACAAAATCAGCTTAACTCCATTTAACTTGGAGCAGTAAGTCAATGCCCTTTTTTGGTTGAATTGACTTGTGCACTAAATTGTGCAGATATGTACGTACATTCATACGCACATACATATAAATATAGCATACGTACAAAAGTGTATGTACATATGTATGTATATGTAGACATATGGAAGTATATGACAAATGGACATTAGAATATAATTGATTTATGTTTCATAACTACAATTAAATAATAAATTAACACTTTGATATAACGTTTTTTACTGACAGCAAAGGAACTGAGCTGCTGCTTTCTTCGTTGTACCGTAATTACATGCATTTATGTTTTACGTATGTTTGTATGTATGTTCATATAATTATGTGGACATATTAATTTATGGTTATGGGTTATACAATTTCAGCTGCGGAAAGTATTGTTCAAAATCTAAGTCAATTTGTAGAAATAAAAAATAAAATTCGCAGAAAAACGGGGGTTCATAGGATTTAATTCGAATTTCAAAAACTTTGTTGCCATGCCTTTTTTACATTGTGCATATTGATACATACATACATATGTATGTGTGTGAATACATAGATATGTATATCAAAAGTTTAAGCTTTGAACTGCATGCTTACGAACATATATGACAAATGATATTTGTAGCAAAATGTTCGTTATAACGGGATTTATCTATTAAAAAGTTATCGGCCTAAATGTGCTTCAAAAAAACTATTAACTCCATCCACATGCCACATCGTTAAGTACATACATAAGTATAGGCTTTTTATTTTGTAGCTTACTTCGAATAAGGAAAAACCAGAATCACTTTGGTAAAGGTAAAGTGGAATGTGAAAGCGAAACAAAAAAGAGGACGATTAAGAACCTGAAGCTGAGGATAATTGCTATGAACAGCAACGAAAACGAAGACGAGTATGAATAAGACGACGAAGGCCACTAACATTACCAGTAGCATCACCATTAACATTACCGTCACCATTACCATTACCAATATAATTACTAGCACCATTACCATTATAATTACCAATACAATTATCATTGTCATTACCATTACCATTACCACTACCATTACTGTTACTGTTACCATTACCATTACCGGTATTTATTATAACTTTCAACCACGTGAACCATTGGTACCTCGGAGGTGGTCCCATACTAATTTGGTTTAGTTTCGATAATTGGCTCATGAAGAAATTAACGGTATTCCTAATTTATATAATAAATTTTATGTTTTTTGCTTTATTTTTCAAGTTAAAAGAAAAATGGCGGTAACGTTCAGAAAGAATGCCTCATAATACATACTTATGTATGTATGCACACCTGTAATGGTTTCGCAAACCGTGCAATACGTGCACCGTGCAAGGGCTTTGCAAGACTCAGAGAATACCCCACTGTCAAATAAAAATTATGCACATATTTTATATTTGTACATAAGGGTGGTCTAAAAAAATGCATGTGAAGAAGTAAAGTTGGAATTTTATGCTTTCATCCCCTAGGATTGCTCTATACCGAAAAAATATACATATATACCCATATTTTTTAAATTTTAAAATCAAAAAATATTTGAAGGTCTCATAAAGCGATAAAGTTGTTAATGCATTTTGTATGGGGAAAAAACAACTTTTCGGTATAGAATTCTTGAAAATTAATAGGTTTTCGATCAAAAAACTCTGTTTATCCTCAGGACGTTCCCCAGTAATAATACCCAATTGTTTATTTAACCATTAAAGTTTTCCGATCAAAAAATATTGATTTTCAAGAATTCTGTACCATTTATATGAAAAGTTGTTTTCCCCCTTAAAAAATACATCGACAACTTTTGATAAAAAAAAAAAGAGGGTATATTTTCTTCATATCCTATGGGGTGACAGCATTAAAATTTGGACTTTACTTTTTTGGGGCCACCCTAATGTACATATTTCAAATTATAATTTTTAAGTATTAATTAATTGACATACAAATATATGCAAGCAAACTTGAAAAAAAAAAACAACAAATAACAATAAAAAGGTCGTCAAAAAATTATTTAATATGCGAAAA
>NW_016179242.1:4103-7391 GCF_001687245.7 Rhagoletis zephyria | reverse complement strand
CAAACGGTGCATTGGATTTGTATAGATCTATCTTAATTTAAGGCATCAGAGTTTGCTCGACGCCAATAGATAAGTTGCTCACTAATTTTAAGCTCACCAAGATTCAAAGAGCAGCATGCATGCCAGCCACAAAATTTTCTTACAAATTACTCCGATATTTGTAGGTCCACAATCTACACAACAGCGCCTTTCGATCTTGAGAACAAGTTCTTCACATATACTTGTTACTTCTGGGAATGATTTGGAAGACGACTCGCACTTGGGCCTGCAAGGTAACAGTGGGATGCCCGTGTAAAATAGGTCACTCTTTGATTTATCGACTATTCTCCTAATTGGCTATTTACTCTGAGGGCCAAGCACCAAAACATAAAATTAAAATTTTAACGCAATTGAACAAACTAAATAACTCTAAAGAGAGTATTCCGAGATTACTCGCAATTGGGTACAATTGGGCTTTAATTAGTCGCAACTAATCTCATACGGGTACTAATGGGGATCAATTAGTCTCGACTCATCCCTTACGGATATACATATTTGGAGATTAATTAGCCCTCGCACTTAGTCAATGAAATTTCATGTGCGGCGTTGGCACATGAAGAGAGTATTCGCTTAACAAACCTGAGCATCTTGGTTCGAACCGCGGCTGGCGAAAATTTTTGTTTTAATTTTTTTAAAGTGACTAGTCGCTTTTTGCACCCATTCGGGTATAAAAAGGAACAATTAGTCTCTTCATAGGACATGCTCGAACAAAAGCGAACAGTTCATTCCATATAAATAGATCAAATGTGGTATTAGTTGCATGTTTTTTGCGATTGTTCCCGGAGTCATTCCGGAGTAGTCGCATTTTATGCAGGGTTAGTATGTAGTTCACCAAGCTACATACATGCCATCTATAACGCGGCTGCGGTGAACCATTTTCTGCAATGGCTTGACCTAAATGTGCAATATTCGTAAATGTGTATCCTTGCAAAAATTGTTTGAACTGAGCTGAGGCACTTATATTTACCTCATCAAGTTTTCCCATACTATTGCAACATATTTATGTATGTATGCAGATATATGCTCATACATAGGAGTTCTCAGCTCTATTAAAGGCTGTTGGATAACAATATTTAGTACCAAATATAAATCTAGCGGCTATTCGTGGGCATGTGAATAGTTAAATTCACAGAAGCCATATATGTTGTACCCATGGTGGAATAATAACAAGGCGTTGTCAGCAGCGACGTGTTTGTTGTAATTTTGAGAAGATCGGCATGCTTATTTTCAGTGCTGCCGATCATAATTTTTATACTACTATTCTTTGGGATATAGTTTTTCGCTATTTTTTAAGAACTTGGAGTTTTCAGACCGAAAAAGACATACACAAAAATCGTACGGATAGGCGATTTTTTAATATTAAATAACTTTGCATTTGCTGCATTTTCATAACATTGAGACAAATAAACTACTGATATACTAGATTGGAGTGGCTGCATTTTGAAATTAGAAATTCACTCATAAATGCGATATTTATGTGTTTTAATCTATTCAAAAAGTCATTTAAAGCCTTATAGGAAATTGCCTTTACTTTTTAATTGATTTCAATGAAACTCAACAAACTAAGCCAATAACATATTTAGAAGATTTTCACATTTTTCTCATTTTGACGTGAATACGTCTTACGTTTCGATATTGAGGCTATGCTCAAATGTTGTAGTTGTAATTTTTAGAGCTTCATGAAAATGCTTATATTGCTCGAGAACTAATGAAGCAATTTGAAAGAAGAGTGTGGCGTTTCAAAGATAAAATTCCAAAACTATCGAAAAATTCATTTTTGTAAGTAATCAGTTCGGTTTCTGTCGTAGAAATCAGGGTTGTTGCGAATATTTTCTCATTGGCTAAAGCGGAGATTCCGCATTAATTTTAACATTCGCATTCCCTTTCGCATTCACAATAATCAATACACAATATTTTAATTTTGCGATGATTGTCAAAATTTGCACGCAGCGAAATAAAAATAAAATGGAATGTGAAAAAGTTGAGCTAAAAATTATAAACTTTTCCAGTCTTTATTTACCTACACCACATAATTCACTCTCCTTAACTATATATTAAAAACAATTGACATCCGTATTCGTATCCGCATCCGCGGATGTTAGCTTTTAAACGTCCGCTTCCACATTCGCATCTGTCTCAGAGTTTGTAATTCGGTTTAGATCCAATCATTGGATTATGAAAAAATAATGGTACTCCTAAGTTTTAACATGAGAATTGAAGTCGTTTTTTTTTGCTTAAAAATTACTTGCTATAATGAATTAAACATTTGTCGAAACAGTCAAAATCGGTCCACTATAACTTTTATCTCCCATACAACTGATTGTTAATTTTATTTTTCGGTCCTGGTTGACCATACCGTGGAAATGCTCATATGGTCCTCCGTTGAGTCTCACTTTAATTGATTTTAAGTACGTAAAAAAATTATAACTTTTAAGTACTTAGTTTGGTTAAAAATGTTGGGATATTTCTGAACTCGCGGTATATGGGCCGGGCCCTCTCAGATCGGGGGTCCGTGGAATTTTGCCAACCATGCCACCCCACAGTTATGCCTCTGCATATTTTGCTTTACCAATACACCTTTCAAATAGGAGCCAAATTTTAATATTTTGAATAATGACTCAACTTCAGGCCTACCTGGTTAAAAATGTAGTTATAGCATACATGTAATACTTCTATATTGGCAGTAAGCTAACTTCTCAATGTGTAAGCATTCCGAAATCAAAGCGGGACAGTCTAGTACCGTTTTTGTCAATGTATTGTGTACTTGAGTGCCGTTTTTGTGTATGTGTTGTGTACATGTTTATTTATAAACGAATGTGTTCCTTTTCTTTCGTAAGTGTTTATTGATATATCTGTACCAAGGAATGAAACCGAAACCCAAACCGAAACCGTAACCGCTTAAAACCGTTTCGTTTTTCAAAACCGAAACCGAAACCGTAACCGTTATCTTGACCTGAAAAGGAACGATACCGAAACCATTTCAATCACAGGTTTCAATCGGTTACCAGAAATTTACAAAAATAATAAATAAAAATTTCTTTGAAATAAATGATTTATTTAACCAAAATCAGCAACATTTTGCTAAAATTCTTGTTAAGTAGTAAATAAGTATAAAATCTGCTGATGACTTTGTTGTTGTGAATCGATAATCGATTAATTATATTTAAGTAGTTTCATTCCCGTACGCAATGCGAGATCCCGCGTGTGCCCAAAATAGCCCAGAAATCATGCCTGTACTCAACAAAATGG
>NW_016179242.1:0-2666 GCF_001687245.7 Rhagoletis zephyria | reverse complement strand
TGTGAACCATATTCACTTAAGTGGCATTCCACCTACCAACTAAACTCATTTTATTCAAGTCAAGTGGGTCGAAAGTAGTCAGCAGCCATTGAGTTGATACAAATGTTCTCTTAACCACAGCAATGTTTGAATTCCAGCAGAAACAAGAAATAGTTATCAGCTACTAAACTGTAAACACATATCAATACATAAGCGATTTGGTGTGTGGAATACTGTAGAATGTAATAGCTATGCGTTGCAACAAAGCAACTCAATTGCATCGTGGACGGACGAATAACGTGAGGCTAAGTCCAATCGCATACTTAAGAAAATCGGCCCAGAGACTGATGCTACTTGCTAAAACTTCTGAGAGTAGATACATATGTATACATACACGTTCTATGTAACTTTCAACGCAGATGCCATTGACATGTTGGCCACAGCTGCAAACGACAATGTTTCTAACAACTTCAACGTTTGGTTTGCACGCTAAGGCTCTTAATAATAAATATATTGAGCGTGTAGTTCAATATAAAGTACATAGTTTATGCTTTTAAATTGCATGTATATTGGAAAAGTTAGAGAGGAATTTCTTGTGTTCGAAATGGTGCTGGTAATAGCGCCAGTCTAATATACATTTTTTTGGACTTAAAGTATTACAACGTAGTGATTTTATTTCTATTTGTTATTTTAAAGTTTTCGAGACAATATCTACGATTGATTGGTTGGAAAGTGTAAATAAATTTAACTAAAATCCACTTTTTAGGCAGTAGCTTGAAATCAAACTTGTCACTCAATACATGTTTTTTGAAATATGTGCGCCTCAAATAACTATAAATAAATAAAATTTGGCAATTAAATATGTATATATATCGCACCAAAAATCTTAGAGGAAGATATTTCAAGTAGTGGTTTGTGTTTGCTAGTTTTTTTTAAGAGGTTCTTTGTATAGGAGTTTGCTATATTTGGACCGAATTTTTGTTATCCCTTTTCAGCTTTAAGTAAAAAGTCAAGTAAACTAGCAATTTTGTGTTAAAACTATTGTTAGTAACCTAATTCTATTTAAACTTAACCCTTCCTAAACCACTTTCTTCTGACACCCATACACATTTCAAATACCTAATTACCTTAGTTAAAGTTTAATTTAATTTTTTAAACAGGTGGTAACGCTCGCACAAGTACCTAAGAAATAAAGCTTATTTAACAATAGGTGATTTTTTGTACTTAAAGGGTTCATTCAAGACAAAGAGCGTACTTTCAATATTAAATTGAATATCACCGCTTTAGAATTTATCGTGAATATAAGATAACCTCAAATTTCGCAGTACATTTACTCTGAACGAAGAGAAACTCGCCCTTTACCTGCCAGACGTTCTTGTTGTTGTGATCAACTTGACGTGATATAGACATACTTGTAATTCATTCAAAAAGCGATAGATTAAATAAAAAGATAAAGATAGATATGTAAATAGCTCATACGGCAGCGGTAAAATAAAATGTAATTTTCGGGAGCCACCGCACGAACCTCTAAACGTATTGACCAGCGCTCTCCCTTACTATAGTAAAGAGGGAACGGATTTGTGTCATTTTCGATAGACGCTGCAACGGCAGAAATATTCCCGATATATGGAGCAACACGTTTGAAGATAAACAAAGTGCGCAGGCTTATTAGGTGATTAATGTTCAAATTGACCAAATATGTACAAAGCGAATTTAATTCAACTACCAATTAAAAATTAACATTGGCATTAATTTTCTTATAAATAAATTTCTGATCAATAAATTGGGCAAATTGTGTGCATATCACCACCATCTTAACTCGCATAATCTAAATCTGACATACTTTATCGCACGAAACAAATACAAACTACAATATCTGTTTAAAGTCTGGGCTTATAACAGTTTAAGAAACTTTTAACTTATCTATTTTTACATTTTTTTCTTTTCTTGTTTTTAAGCGCCGTTGCTCGCTATTTATTTATTCATTTGCACGTAGCTATCAAATGGCTAGTTTTTGAAGTGTTATATGCAAAGAAGAATCGCGAAACGCCTTGCGAACAATACACAGAAGAGCAAAGGTGGTAGCTATATGCTTGTAAAATGGCACTTAAAGTAAACGGTAGAAAAGTTAAATATTTCCTAAAGCTGTGTCACGAAGTATCGCCAACACCGAAATATCTCCATGCTTACTCAACGGCGATACCTTGTGGGTGAAAAGTTGATTGCATTGGTAACAAAGGCAATAGCGAGAAGAAGAAGAAGAGCGTCAGCAGCATACGAAAACTTTGGCAGCGTTTTACAAACTTGCCAATAGCCATCAGCCATATGCCATCTGCTGGCTGTCAACTAGTGGCGGCCATGTCTATTAACGCCGCCAATGTATGTACGCAGGCGCACTCGGCGGGTGTTAAGGTGAAAATGGCTGCTACCGCCTGCTGTAGCTGTTATACTTGTTTTTTTTTTCTTTCTTTTAAACTTTTGTATGTACATACATACATACGACACAATACGTGTGTGTGCACACACACATACAGGCGTTTATGTTACCGTTGAGACTCTTACTACTTGTAAATACCCTAAATGGCATGTTGCAGGTAGTGAACAGTTGTTGTATGCATCATTTATAGTCAAGTCCCGGGCTGTTTTCATTGTCGTCATCGTCATCGTCAGTGTCGTTGGCGTCACTG
>NW_016179241.1:0-7391 GCF_001687245.7 Rhagoletis zephyria | reverse complement strand
GCGGGAATGGAGGGTAAAAAGCCGTTGGGATTAATTAATTAATAAAATCCTCGATGCAATGAAAATAGATATTCTAGCGTGAGATTACAAATAAAGCTCAGTAAAAAAAATGACAGCAAGACTTGAAAAGAAATAAATAATCAAATAAAATACAACAAACTAAATTAAAGTACAAAAAAAAATAAATAAAGAGCGCTAATGTTTCCAGTGTTTCATGTGCAAAATTTGGTATTGTGGTTTACCTGTAAATGTACAATACATTTTTATTTTTACGAAAAGGGTTACCACTCGTTAAAGAATTGAATTGAAAATATTTAATATGGGTATCAATCGAAATGGTTTTGAAAAGGCCTTATTTATTTCTTAACTAAATATAGGATGGTTACCACTGGTTTAAAATATCAAATTTTATTTAAATAAAGGTATTAGAGATACGTATCACAATTAGGGTGTCAGACGAAAGAGATATAAAAATTTTTAAGATTGAAAATATTTTGAATAGAGTTGCCAATAGTTCGAAAAGTCAGCATTAATTAAATTATAAAGGAGTTGTACGAAAAGTTAAAATATGGGTCTCAAAACGAATGAATATTAAAATAATAAGTCTTAAGTTTAAATATTTAGAATATTTTCTAAGAGAGCTGATACCTGGACAAATTAGGGGTATTGAATAAGTTAAATGATTTAAAATAGGGATATCGATCGAAATGAGTTTGAAGAAAGACTTTATTTTCGAAATATATTTAGAAGGACTGCCATATGTTTACAAAACCAAAAGGTTTCAAATTGAAAATAATTTAAAGAGGGTTGACACCTGTTTTAAAAGCAAAATGAAATTAAATTATGCCCAAGCTATATGAAATATTAAAATAAGAGTGCTAAGAAATTGTTCAACATTTAGAATATTTTCGAGGTGTTTGAAGAGGGTTGCCACGGGTTTAAAAAATTAAACTCAATTTATTTATTATGTTACATTACTTAATAAAAAATGTGTATCAATCGAAACGGTTTTAGAAAGTCTTTATTTCAAAATTGTATTTAAAAAGATTACCACGTATTTGAAAACTCAAATTCAGCTTAATTCATCAACTAATTGAAGAAAATTAAATGAAAATTATTCAAGAAGATTTTAGCCTGAAAAAACTTCTGTAA
The DNA here is from genome assembly GCF_001687245.7 of Rhagoletis zephyria. NCBI lineage: Eukaryota > Metazoa > Arthropoda > Insecta > Diptera > Tephritidae > Rhagoletis > Rhagoletis zephyria. The sequence goes on along the minus strand of NW_016179241.1, from coordinate 6,239 downwards.
AAGGTTGAGTTTAATTAACGCAAACACAAGATATGTATATGATATATTTAAATATGAGTAGATATCAACCGAACGGGTTTTATAAAAGCTTTACTTTGAAAATACTTTGGATTAGGGTTACCACCTATTCGAAAAATTATAATTATCTAGTTAAAGTAGTCTACTGTTAAAAAAGTGTATTATTATTCGACGTAGCCATCGAGTCTGCCCGGGTTTCTTATGTTGCACGTATGTGGTCTAGCGGTATTTTGCCCCAGTGGGAGTGAATAGCAATCTGCAAGGCATTGTATTTCTCATATATTTTAGTTGAAGCTTCGTCTTTGAGAATATACCATATTGCGTGTTTAAAGCAAGAGAAGCTTCATAAGAATCAGAAGGCCTCGTTTTTAGTTAAAAGATTTTGTATTATTTTTAATCGACTTCAAAAAAAGGAGGACGTTATCAATTCGTCGGAAAAAAAATTGTTTTTTATGTTTGTTACCGCATTACTTTTGACCTCTTTCAATGTTTTCTATAACTCCTTTTTTAAAAGAAAAGGTGGTACCTCAGAGGTGCTCCCATACTACATAATTTTGTTTAGATCCGATCACTAGATCATGAAGGAATTAACGGCAATCTTAAATTTTTATATGATAATTGAAAATGGCTTTTTATGCAAAAAAAAATATCTGTGGCCTTATCAAGTTTTCCGTGCCTTTTTCAGACTTAGCAAGCTTTCCTTTCGCTGAATATTTATTTGAGATTCTTGGGAAACTTTTATCATAAAACTGACCATTCAAATTCGCTGACTACTGCCATTTTGAACTTTATTTAGTTTAATGTGTTTAAAGTATGTAAATATTATTCGAGTTCTTTAAGCAAATTCTATACAAAAATGCTTCATGTACAATAAATTTAAAAATTCCTATAATTAATTTTTCTTTCGCAGTCCTTTTTCGCCTTTGACATTCTGGACAAACCTGAAGCGGTGAAGGCTTTGCAGGATATCAACCCCAACACTAAAGTGCACTACACGAAATTTGACATCACCAACAAGGAATCGATCAAGAGCGCTCTTTCCGATGTGGTATCTAAAGTGCAATACATCGACGTATTAGTCAACGGAGCTGGCATCTTGGCTGACCCCGCCGTTGAGTTGACTATAAATGTCAACTTGATTGGTCTAATCAATACCACCTTTGAGGCTTTGCCTTACATGGATAAAAATCAAAAGGGGCGAGGTGGAGTTATTGTGAATATCGCCTCTGTATTGGGTCTAGAACCATGTCCACCAGCGGCTGTGTACTGTGCTTCCAAATTTGGCGTTGTGGGTTTCTCGCGCTCTCTAGGGGTATGTGTGCAAAGATAAACCTAAATAAGCAACGAAACTTTATAGAAAATTATTTAGTTTAATTAAAAGGTCCTATAATTTTATATTCCAGCATCCCGACTACTATGAACACACTGGCGTTGCAGTGAGCACATTCTGTCCCGGTTTGACTGACACGCCATTGAAGAACAATCTCTCCACCAAATATACCTTTGATTATTCTAAAGCGATTGGCGCTAAATTCGATAATAGCAAAACCCAGACACCCGAAATTTGTGGAGCACACTTGGCTCAAGTGGTAGATTTGCAGGATAATGGTGGGATCTACATTAGCAACCAGGGTACACTGACCAAGGTGAAACCAAGTGTCTACTGGGAACCTACTTATTAAAGACTTGCACAATAAATATGTAGATAGGTTTTAGTAAACATTTATATATATTTATTAAAAATTACTAATGGAATGAATGTACATAATTGTGCTCTAATTAACAATAAATAAATAAATTTAAAAACTTGTAAGTTTTTATTAAAAACGAAAAGCAAGAAAATAGTAAATATTTGTCCAATGAAATTTTACTGCAACAAATAAATAAATACGTACACGTACACGTACATTAATGTAAAAAAAAAAAAAAAAAAAATTTATTTTCATTATATACATATGAATTTACATATCTGATTTCATAAATAAATTCAAAGATTTATACATATAAACACGTACGATTTTTCACCGGCATGCAAATAAATAGACAAATATCGCAGCTTATTCACGATTCGTATGTAGTGACTTTAGTTTGCAAAAGCTATTTGTATATGTGTGTGTACATTAGGGCGGTCAAAAATGCATGTGAAAAGGTAAATTCGGAACTCTAATGCTTCCAATCTTTATTTCGAAAAAATTTACCACTTTACCGAGCACACTTGTGCACGTAACGGTTGTTCGCATAACGGTTGTTTGTAACAGCCTAAAGCGAGGTAGATATAGATAGATGTATACATAAATGATCAGAATGACAAGATAAATCGATTAAGCCATGTCTTTCTGTCCGTACGTCCGTCCGTCTATCCGTGTACACGATAACTCGAATTGAGATATCTCAATAAAATTTGGTATATAGGTTGCCCCATATCCAAGGTAAGTTGCTATTGAAAATGGGGGAAATATGATTGTAATAATAATAATAGATTGGCGCTTATGTTAGTGTTTGGCCGAGCTTCTCCTCCGATTTGTGGTGTGCGCCTTGATGTTGTCACACAAAGCGGAGGGACCTACAGTTTAACGCCGACTCCGAACGGCGATTGTATTAGTATGAGAAGCGGTTTTTCATGGCAGAAATACACTCGGAGCTTTGCCATTGCCTGCCGAGGGACGACCGCTGTTAAGAAAAAACCTTTTATTTTCTATATTTTTTGCGATGTTGCCTTGACCAAGGCTTGAACCCAAGCCGTGCGGAGTGGAAGCCGCACGGCTTACCACTACACCACAGCGGCCGAGATGATTAGCCATGCCATATTTGAAGATCAGTGGCAAAGCGATTTCATACTTTTAGCAGGTGTTATCAATCGGCCCTATGCTGAATATCGTCATCGTCATCGTCGACTTTCGTCAGCGCATCAGTACATGGCTGACGATGGCAGTATCGTCGCTTTTACTAGCGATGACGATATTCAACATAGGGCGGAATATTCATCAATTAAATAGAAAAAAATTTAAAACGCGAAACTATTGCATGAAGTGAACGGGGGATAATAACCAAACCAAAGGCTTGTTAAATGGACTATTTTAAGGCAGCCATATCACTGGAGCTATTTCAAGGTAATATTTCCATTGAATAATAATCTGTTTCCTAGCATTAAGAAATGTTTTTTCTGAGGAGGTACCTGCGAAGTGTATATAAAATTCGGTTTCGTCCACTTCTTAACTTGTTATCTATTAAAGATGTCAACATAAAGCGATTACTCGACATACTTCAGATGATGATAAAAACATTACAAGGTAAATTCTTTCTCCCAATTTGTCGGTCATATTGTTTTCTGACGTTTGCAAGCATTTTGAAAACATATAAAATTGCGATTAAAAAAAAAAAATTATTCACAATTGTTGTTGCTTGAGATTGAAAAGGAGAATGTGTGTGTGAGTTTGAGTATTTGAATTTTTAAATTCTATTGCTGGTCAAACTGACTTATGTTTTTATCATGGTTCAGATGACTTCAAATCTGGATATAATTTTATCTACAGTATACAGAAGATGAATTCAAGGGTCTTTGCCTATTCTTATGTACTCCCAGCCCATCTGGGAATTGAACCCCCAAAAACCCATACCTGCGTTCGCCCCTGTATGTAGTAGAGATAGTCAGAATGCCATAATGCACACCGCCTTGAGGGCAGACAGCTTAAACGGGTTGGCCCTCTCAATATACAGTGAACCCCACTTAAGTACCCTCCGCTTAAGTACCTAACCCGCTTAAGTAACCTGTAATGTGAAGAAAATCCCTCTCTTAAGTACCTCCCCGATTATTTACCCAACCCGCCTAGGTACCTAAATTTTTTGTTTTACTTATTTAAATTTTTTTTACTACTTATAATTTTCCCCTTTCAAGTGCGCCCTTGAACTTGCTTCTTGAAACATGCACATTATTACACTAAAAGTAAATGGGCTATAAACACGTCTGGGAAAATGTTTGATATTTTGATGAAAATTTTAAGCTTCAGTTTATATGGTATTTGTTAGGGAATGAAATGTGTTTTGATTGAAAAATCTTAAAATTTGATAAATAAGCATAAGTGACAAACATCATTTTGATTTTGGTCCGAAACGATAGATATGTCCAACACTGTATGTACGTATAAATATGTATAATCAATGACTTTAAAGAATTGAATTCTTTTGAAAATTACATACCATAGATTTGTCGATTTTTTTTTATAAAGTTTTTATTTATGTGTTTAGATAATGCTACAATCTTGGTTTTAAATAACGTTCACTTCATTAAATGTTAATGTTTTTTTTTTTCAAGAAGTTATTTATGTAAGTTACCAAGAAGATTAACTACATCAATAATTATGTTCGCTTAAGTACCCGCATAGAGGTACTTAAGCGGGTTCTTTTAAGTACCCAACCTCTCTAAGTACCACAAAAAACTGACATTTTTCGTGGGTACTTAAGCGGGTTTTACTATAAATTTCGACATTGAAGTAAAGCCAGAAGAAGTGAAGGCAAGATTTCTCAATATGGGAAAAAACCGCATCAATTTCAGTGTCTACATATTTATATGCATCAGAAATAAATTTTATGTTTACTTATTAACAAAATCACTAATTGAGGTACATCATTATGAAAGTACCCGCTCCCCCAAACTTTTAATCTAGATCCGCCACTGGGTATAACGAAAATATTTTTGACCCTTTATGTTATGTTATATGTACCATTACATATCTAAATACATATAGTCATATGTAGCAAGTATGCACAATATATTTAGTATCTATGTGTCAAGCAGAGACTGCTGGACACCCACTACAAAGCTGTGTTATACCAATTAAAATATTTGCATTTAAATTGACAAGAAACATGTTCAGTTTGTGTGCATGTGACTGCCATTTAAAAATACATACATGTACATATGTATATGCATATATTTTTAAACACACCTACATATTTACATACGTGCGTTAAAGGAAAATAAACACAGCTGTCCGTTGGGCGTGTTGGCCATATATCATAGCACATGTACATTCATACACATGTGTGTGTACGCGTATAAATTGTAAAATTTTGTGTTCAAATGCATACAAACACTATTTTTAGATTATCGAATTAATTATTGAAATTTTGGTTATGATGCTTCCAAATGGAATATTTCATTAAATGTGTTGAAATTTTGCGGAAAAGTAATTAAGTGATAATACTGCCTTGACTTTTAGCTTAATAAAATTCATAAATTACATTTATAATTTATGGTTTTGAGATATATAAAATAAATAGCGGCGAGACAATTTGCCACTCTAAATAATTAATCAAGACAGAATATGTATATACATATATAAATCGCACAAAAAGCCGGAGTTTTTGTACATTTTTGACATTTTGTACATGTTAGTATAACTTTGAAATTTCTTTTTTATTAACCCTCTGACTTCTGGTGACTGGGAAAGTAGTTTTATATTCAGAAAGTGTTACTATTGTTATAGGATTTAAAAAATTCAAGTCAAGTCTTGAAACAAGCGGTTGTAAAAACAGTCGTTCCAGCATTGGTTGTCCGCTGGGCTTGGGATGTGCAACGTCGAATGAAAGGAAGGAAAATTCCTCGGAAAACTGTATACCGGCTCAGCTGTTCAAAGCCGGCAACGAAGAGCTGGTTGGGCGCAGAGTCTAAGCAGAATTTAGTGTGATCTATACATTCCCGAAGACTGCACCTTTTCCAATCTACAAGAAGGGAGTTTTTACCAACTATCGCGGAAGAAGCCTTCTTAATTGCTTATAAGGTCCTCTCAACGATTTACGACAATGTGACTTCAGACCTGGTAAGTTCACTATGGGTCAGATTTTCACAGCACGTCAAATCTCGGAGAAGGCACTAGATAAGCAAATCGACACACCCCATTTTTTTGTCGATTCTAAACCCACGAAATCAATTTTTATATGATATGATATATGAAAATGAGGAAGACTCCCGACAAAAAATAGCTCTCAAAAATGAATGAGATTGTGTACACTTCCCTGGTTATCAGGTTATCTGGTTAGAAACTATTATTGTGTAGTGTATTTTATTGTTGCAAACTGGATAAAAAATATAACCAAATAACTACATATGCTGATAACCAGGTAATTGCGAAAACCCTCTTTGGTATTTTTTAGTGAGTGGACTACAAAACACTACCTATACCCAAAAATTTTCTAAAAATTCTTGTTATAATTGTTTAATT
>NW_016179240.1:0-7392 GCF_001687245.7 Rhagoletis zephyria | reverse complement strand
TATGTAGACTAAAGTAAATTTCTTTTTAAAACTGATCAGGTTTATGGCCTTACAACTTTACAGTTTACCAAAGTAATTTTACTACAACTACAACATTCCATGCCTAAGTAGAGTTATTTTACGGTATTCTATTTTTTATAATGGAGGCGTTCACGATATAACTGCAGGTTTATACAGACGTAGTTGTTCGAAAAGTTGTCGCATTGGTTATGATAAGGAAGTGATGGCTTTGATTTTCATTAGACATCCGAGTCAAAAGCAGCGCCTTTTTGGAAATATTTATTCCGCATTTCAACCCAACCTAGCGGTTACTGGTGGAATTAATGCTGGATCATATGTATGAAAAATCGTCCATAACATCATACAAGCGAGCTGTGACGTGTGAAGTTTTATGTTTTGCCAAGAGGTAGTTTTCTGCAGCCACGGTACCATGCATCGAAAGAGCGATAGCACTGGAGTATGCAGTTGATACCGATATCGTTGGTCCAAATCATAGCTACGCACACAACGCAGCCTCGTTTTGTTGTGGTATTACTGCGTCACGCTCAGTTATGGTTGCCTTATTTTTACAAAAGAGCTAGACTCTAAACTGGTTTAGATCAGTGATGCTCAGAGAGAGCTTTTGCCCGCGGGGAAGGCGGTGCCCATCACCGGTCTAAACACATTGACTGCCGGTAGAACTTTATGGACCTCGAAGAAAAAAAGGTTGACCCAAGGCATATTAAACAGCTAGCAGCAGCAGGGTTGCAATTTTTACTTTTTTCATTCAAAGTCGTCTATGTATTGTCATTTTTGTTTGCTTTTTACTCAAATATGTCAAATTTTTTTACCGACCTTTTTTCCAATTTTGAATACAAAATCAACAACAAAATACGCGCAGCTTGTGCCAGGTATTGATATAATAGTGTAGTGTAAAAGTGTGATCCAAAGTAGATTTGTCTGGTCTGAAGAAGCATTAGTAAGATCCGGTTCTCAAACCAATCCTGCATGATCCCGCTATCAATCTCACCACAGTTATCCTTCTAAAAACCCTACAAGTGCGGAATTTCTGAAAGGGACAGCAGTGAAATGATAATCACTATGATTAACAAAGGGTCCCAAGCATGGTATACCGACTGATCGAAGATGGACCGCGGGAGTACTGCGGCAGGTGTACTTGGACTAAGAATTCATAAGAGTATGCCAATGGATACATATCCAACCATATTGAAGGGGGAAGTCTTCGAAATCGAAGAAGGACACACGGAGCCAGAATAAATACTATTTCGGATAGTCAGGCAGCGTTAAAAGCCTTAGAATATTTAAAACGGATCAAGGCTTGTGGACAGCTGTAAAACTCTTCTGAAACATCTGGAAGCCCACAATAGCATAACGCTGTAGTTTATTTCCTGGACATGAAGGCTTTGCAGATATTGAAAGGGGTAACTGCATCGTAAATGCGCTTGCATAGTCCCGAGCCGTTCTGCGGTATATCTAAAGGATACACTGCAGAACTACTGAACTACTACAAAAAAAAAGATCAGACTGGTTGATAATAGGCTGCAGTCTTCCCCAGAGTATTGTCGGTATTATTTTAGCGCGAGGTGCCACATACAGCAGTATCTTTCTTTATATTAATTTGGAAGGTGTGTACATTGAGGTCCCAATTATCGTAGAGGTATGAAAATGACCACGCCTGCCTTAAAATTTATAAATACACTCTAACAGCACCTCGAATCCTGTCTTGAACGTCGGCATCAAGAACGTTTGCGATTTTCATACGCCTCCCAGTTTTGCTTAAGTTTAATAATGTAGATTTCATGCGCACATATTTGATTGCTGTCTCATTTTCCGTATGGGGATCGACCCGGTATGATGCACCCTTTTCTGTGATTTCGTGGCACGAGTTGAAACATTACTCAGGCTTTGTAAGCAGACAGGCACGTCCCCAAAACAATATTTTCAAGACGTTCAATTTTTGATCGATGATGAAGAATGCACACGCGGATAAGATGTCGGTCCGAAACTCAGCTAAAAAACGCTACCATACAAACTCATCAACATATCTCTCTTTTGAAGTGATCTATCTATTACTGGAACGTGACCGCAAAGAAGAAAAATACTTGAGAAGATTAACTGTATTGTGTTCGTAGGTAACCGTTGCATCTATGTAAGTATGTGCACCGTATATTTTTCTAAAAATGTTGGCATACAAAAATGTACTAAAAATAATAATAACAATCGTTGAGCAGTGCGTGCTGACATTAGCTGCCGGAGAAGTCAATCAGACAGCGTGGCAACAATCGAGCCAGTGAACCATGGCTTTCATCAGCTGCTCTCGTTGCTTACAATTCACATCCATACATTCGACAAGGCATACTCATTGGCAGTTGCTGCGGCTCAATGCTTATTTTGTGTTTCCACTAGCTGTCGCCCGCGGCAGGACGTGGCACAGTTTAACGCTTTAACGAGTAATGTCAACAAATCGCCTCATTTAAGCTGAAAAAGAGAAAATTATAAAAAAATATGTTAATAAGTGTACACAACCACGTGTTTATGAGTAAATAGGCGCAGCGAAAAAAGAGGCACGATGCATGCCCATACGTTTATGCTACTCGTATGTATATATGTATCTACATACATATGTATGTATGTAACTACATAAATTAACAATAAGAAGAATCGTTTAGCACTTTTTAGGCATTGCCTTTGAGGTGGGTGGTTATGATGTGCTGCCGGCGTAAACTTACTAAAATTGTATGAAAACAGAAGAAATACATTTTGAACTTTGGGCTATATGTTGTGTTAATCGCATGATTGTTGCTTCAAGCCAAATTTCATGTGCTTACATTTATTCTTAGAGTTTTTGTATCATTCCAATGATTTCCTCTTATTTTTAAGTTGTTAAAAATTATGAATAGACACAAGCTCCGTCTGGATAAGGTTTAACCAAAAGGTTTTTGCCCATCCAATTTTTCTTCGAACTCCAACTATACATAATCTAGGGATTTGAGCTAAAAGTGACAATATTCTAAGAAGAAACTGATTATCTGAAATTTTTCTTAGGATGACTTTTCTGACTAAGTCCAATACCATCATAAAGTAATAGTTAGTCTGTTCCAATAGCAGTCCGGCTTACAGGATTTAGTCAGAAATTACAGGAAGTCGTTCCTATTGACATAAGACCTGTAAGTGGGAACACTTTTGAGAGAGTAACTGAGCAACTAGTCAGAAGTCCGGAGTTCCGGAGTTTTTTTCCTGTAAGTTCATGAAAAGTGTCAAACGATCAGCTGATTTTCATGTGCAAACAAAAACAGAAAGCGATGTAAGCGAAACAAAATTTAAGTAAACAATGAAGTATTTGAATATGCATAGATTTTAATAATTAGTCTTGTACAAATGTTTGGTAAAATTGTAGTTTGACACTTCCACAGGCTTTAGTCCGAAGTTCAAAGGAACAGACTAAAATCAACTACGTCTGAGATAAAAAAAATCTGTAAAATCAATGCTAATTTTTAGCTATTGAAACTTGTACCTTATTCTACTAGAATTCAATGGGCTGCAAAATTGCAAACTCATAATCTTTCCAGGCAATATCATAAAAAAATCTCAAAATTTTTACGAAAGTTTGTTGTTTTTTTTTAAATATGAAACTTGGATTTGGACTACTGTATTTATTTAAAAAAAGGTCGGAAAAATAGAGACAAAAAGTACCCGCAGTTGCTCGCTTTTATAGATCAAGTCATTTACAGTTTCTATGGGAAAATGCTGGGTCGGTTAATAGAACATTTCCTTATGATATTTTAAATTTTATTAAGTATGAAAAAGCTTTATATATATGGCGGATGATTTTTCTAAAAATCTTAGGATTCATAAAAAATTTAATATTCAAAGGTTGTTTGAGTCACTGATAACAAACCCGAAATAAGTTGCGAAAAAATCAAAATGGCGAATGAATTAAAAAAAAAAATCCATTTTGAATTTTCCAATTTTGATGTTAATTTTATGACTGCCCACCACTGCATAAGCCATATTGGATCCGCTATTTTAAATTTTTGAAAACGCGAACACTAGTTCTAACTATTTATCTGTTTATTTTGTTTGAAAAAAGCTAACGGCTTTTGCGGGGAAATGGCCGCAAAAAAGGCAGACCTGGATACCTCTGCATTACATGTCAACTAACTTGTAACTAAATACTTTTAGATATAAAATGTAAATAAAAGTAATTTTGTTATTTTGTATTTATTTTTTCACATTTCAATTTATTTAATTTATATTCAACATTGCATATTTCTCTATTTGTTTACATATTCTGCAGTAGGTCGTTCTATATTCGAATTCCGTCAGACATAACATCAGAGTGATAATAAGAGTTTGTGAAGTGAAAAAAAGTATTAAAAGTAGTTTTTGTATGAGGTATATATGTAAAAAGAAACTTGTAAAGAAAACAAATTCCCGACTGCGTCTGCATCACTCCTGCACGACTTTACAACTCACTTTAAGTTGGCTTTGTCATGGCTATTTAAAAGTGAGGTATTTAACAAAATTCCGCAAAAAATCTGGCTATAAGTTGGTTATTTTCAACAATTGATAATTTTTAACTGCAGGGCAGGAATCCGGAACCTGAAAGAATGATGTTTCGAGTTAAAACCACAACTAACTTTTCGGTCGTTTTTTGATTTATAAATATGTACGTGTAAACATCAATTGATCCTCTTTACCTTACCGTATTCAATTTTCATCTACCTTGAGGGGGATGGAACATTCCTTATTGCTGGCAGAGCGGGTGGGTGGAATGTAGGTGTAGGTGGTTGTAGGGCACAAAAAATACGAATTTCCATATACCAGGAAACATAGGAAGTCTCTATAGATATGTTTTTGCTTTATCATCTGTTGCAATGTGTGGCCACTAGAAAACTGCACGAAGTGGAGCTCCGATCCGAGCGTGAAATCAAATGCTTGAAACGCCTCGAAAAAAATTTCCATCGATAACTTAAATTTGTGACACACAATGGCTAGAGGCGTCGCCTGAGTGCATTCTTTCATATATTTAAGTATGTGTCAGTTTTACCGTTATATATTTTTTTCCTACTCGTTTATTCCATGGGGTCTTCATGCTTTATTTCAATTTAAAAAATTAAATTACTATACCGTTTTGAAAATCTGATAATTCACTGCGGGAAATTTTTGTATTCTCTTTTTGTCCTCGCCTTCCGTTTTTGCCTTTATAAGTTTTGAAATAAGGTTTTGAACGAACCATTANGAAAATCTGATAATTCACTGCGGGAAATTTTTGTATTCTCTTTTTGTCCTCGCCTTCCGTTTTTGCCTTTATAAGTTTTGAAATAAGGTTTTGAACGAACCATTATATCACATTCCAAGGCAAGTTTTGAAATAATATTTTCGATACTAAAATTTATTAAAACAAAATGTTGAAATCAGCTTCATATAGAAACAGTGTCATCGTTAATTAAGAAAGAGATGTTCTTAAATATCATAACTTTACGACACTCACATATTGACTAGATTTGACAATTTACTTTATTATATTTTAATTTGAATTATTTGTTTATAAAAATATAGTTTATTCCTTAACAAACACTAAATGAAAATAAGTATAATTTTTGAACAACATTAAAAAAAATCGGCAAACTTTCGTAAAAATTTCGAACTTTCTATTTCAATTTTATCTCTTAATATTTTGCAGTTTTTTAGCTCATTAAATTTTAGCCTAATAAAATGCAAATTTAAAGTAGCTGTGATTTACAGTTGATGTATGGCATATTTTTGACGATGTCCGTAATTTTCTTCCATATTATCTAAGTATGTTCGACGATTTTTTTAATGAAGAAAATGAGCAACGCCTTCATCAAAAAAAAAATATATATATATATTAAAAATCAACGATAAGTCACAGCTATGTATTTTAAACTTGCGCTTTATTTGAATTGATCGGGCTACAAAACTGCATACTCAAAATATGTATTTCTAGGAAATCTAATTAAAAAGCTTTACGAAAGTTCGTTGATTTTTTTTAATGCTGCGACAAAGATTAAACTTTGGATTTATACGGGTTTTGTTAAAGTGTAAACTGCATTTTCATAAATAAATAATTAAAATTATATAATTTTAAGATAAATGGCCAATCTAGTTAACATGTATAAAGTTTTGATAAGCACTTGAAATGTCAAGTTTTAGTACTGAATTCAAAGAAGATGTCTCTTTTATCCATTCATAATAACTTAAAAAAANATGTCAAGTTTTAGTACTGAATTCAAAGAATTCATAATAACTTAAAAAAATTTGTTTGTTAAGAGGTTTATCTTAAAATATCTGACCTGACATTTATGTTAAAAGTGTAAAATATGTAAATGTACCTACATAGACTTTCCCGTGAATACCATCAAATCTATGTATTCATGCATGCATAAGAGCAAATTAAAAAGTCGATACAATTTACAGTCGAAAAGTACAGTTTTTGTATAGATTATAGATTATTTCCCAACACTGTGGGAAACTAAGCAAAATGCCTAGTGACGAAGGGGGATCTATCCCCCCAAATCTCCCCTCCCCCCCTGGCTTCGCCACTGGCTGTGGTGAATTCTTCCAGCCCCCTTAGCAGAACGAAAAACCAACGGTAGGGGGGGTTATCCGAGCCGACTCTTCTTTGAAAGTTTAAGTCATCGGTGTAGATTGAAATACCATCATTTACGGAGCCAATCTTCTCTGCTTGGAAAGTCTATGGGAATCTGAAAACCAAGATCCCAGGATGACGTGAGGTACCTAGTTTCGACATCTAAGTCGGCCTTGATTCCGTTACGCCGTCCACTATTGATTAACTTCAAGACCGTTTCTTGTCCCTAGCTGTCCAGCGCTTTCCACCAGACTAGCGCTCCACAGATTAAAATCGGTCGGATGACTTTGGTGTAAATAGCGTGGATGGAATGCGATGATAGCCTACGGGTGTTGCGAAGGCTTTTTCCTCTACGTTGCGCCTGCACGTAAGTTTGTAGTCAATAATAATCTTACGATTTTCGCCTCGGAGGAAAAGTTCTGTCTAGACCCGCATAGCTTTGGTAAGGGAAATTCCGAACAAGACAACTTCGGTTTTAGAAGGGTTAACTCCTAGCCCATTTTGTTTTATACAGTTGATAACACTGCCCAGTGCCGATTCCATTAGCTCAGCTTCGTTCTCCTAACTTTAAAGCTTTCTAACAGCTCATTTAACACCAAGGTCTACAGTTCCCGTTGCTTTTCTTCTAATCAAGGACCCTTTGCCCACAGCTGCGTCGGCAAAGAAAGAACAATGAAAAAATAAATTGCAATCGGCTTTTTTGAAAATTCTCTAATTGTGAGTTTGTGTCCGATGACCCACCTACAAAGGTTTGCTATCGTGCTTATATGTATACTTCA
>NW_016179239.1:3001-7392 GCF_001687245.7 Rhagoletis zephyria | reverse complement strand
TTTAGTTATAATTTATGGGTTTTGTTTGTTTTGTTGAAGTTTTGGGAAGTTTTCTCGCAAAAGTTTGTTATTTTCGCCGATAAGTAATGACTTCATAAATTATTTTTCGCATCATCCGCCAATAATAATATATATGATGATACTTAGGAAATTTATGAAATTTACTTAATGGAATTAAATTTAAATTTAAAATTGTAAAACATACAATTTCAGATGGCCAAGCCTAAAATTTCGTCCACAAAATTTACTAACTCCGAACGGGAGAGGTGTCTATAATTTGGTTGAGGATTTCATTTTGGTTAATTTGAGACTTTAGGTAGGTAGGCAGGTTATCGTGGCTGTTTCCTCCAGCGTTGTAAGAAGGCACACTTAGGCCGCAATGGGCTTATAATACTACAGCTTTTAAAATTTTTTCTTTTCCCTATAATTGAAGCCAATTCGTCGTTCTGATGAAGATCACCACAAAATCGACTGCATCAGGGCAGTGGTGGTCGCACCATATGGATAATCGGACTAGATATCTTTTATCTAATTAAGGCCAGATGTATCCTACAAGTAAGCTTTGCCGACAAGGGATGACGGAAATTCGTTCCAAAATACATCTTCTTAAAGAAAGAGCTTAAAATATGAAAGCAGAATACCTCTGTTGTGAGCGGAAATAATCATAGACTACAAAGGTTCCCCTCCCTGTCATTTCTTTTGCCATACAAATGCCTGAAATACATACATGCCTTTGCGGCCCATACTTAATGTGACCAATTATTTCATAGCTCAAAGAAGTACAGCAAAGTTTGGGTTAGGTTAAATCGGTTACCCCAGGAAAAGGACACACTTGGACAATTAAGAGATAGTCCTTTATGATATCACGAAAAAAATTTAACGGATACTCTTAATTTAGTCGGCGAAACGTAGCAAGCCGATTACCAAACTTCGAATGCGGATAGTTTCGATTCCTGAGAGCTCAGTGTTAGTTAGGAAGTGCGAGCTCAAATGCTTTCAGCTTAGCCTCGCGAATGTTGGAGAGTCTAAAGAAAGTGCGGAGATCCCGCAGGAGACCTACCGCGTTGCTTAATAAAATATTAAGGTATTTTTGTATATTTCCTTTAGAATTTTATTATTTTTAATATATTTGGTTCACTTTATAGAAAATGGGTATCACCGTCTAATGCTCTTTACTATTTTTGCCGTTCATTTGAGAGATTTTGGTGCTGTGGCCTTCGACATAGAAATGATGCGGTCGATCGTTTTTTCGATCTCCGTCAGCCGTGAATGCCGAAAGGGACCCCTCCTGTCGTATTTTTATTACGAATATAGTTCGCAATCTTCTTTTTGTGCGGCTTATGAGGTCAGTCCATGTCTGAAGAAAAATAAACAAATCGTATTTTTGGTTATGTTACTAGAATATTCAGGATTTTTGTTACCAAGTATAAGCTTACCTTCTTCCATTATCCCGTCCCATCGCTTCTGAACCCTGGCTCTGTCAGAACCAAACACTGGGACTCCTCTTTTTGGTCCATCTCTTGAATCAGCACCTCAAATTGTGTTGTTGTGGGTTTTTAATTGGTGAAAACATAAATTATTATTTTTTGTTATATTGATTACATTTATTTTGTTTGAAATTTATAAATTTTTCACTGTGTGAACGATCCATCTCGACGATCACTTATAACCTTTCGTTTATTTTTAACGATTAGAAAATTCCAAACTAGACGAAAGCAACGTAACGATCAGCTGTTTTCGTGTTGCCAGACGAAAACGAGTTACAAAGTACCACGTGACGAACGATTCGTGTGGCAGACGAAACGAACGCTCGTTTCGATATACATGATGAGGCTGTTCGCTTTTCTTACTTTGTGGAGTTTTGCGGAATTGTTCAGGGTGCTTCGTGTTTATTTTTTCCGGATCTTATGCACTTCTCTGGATACTTCATGTTTAATTATTCAGCATTTATTTGGGATATTCGGGATCTAGCAAGATTTCTTGGGACTTATCGGGACCTCTGCTGTTTTTAGTTTTCACCATTTTTTGGGGCCTTTTGGGTTACTTCTTGTTTTAATTTTCTGAAGTTTTCGAGCATTTTGGGAACTTTTTTGCCTTCTTTCGCGTGATTGGGAACTTTCTGGTCCAAAAATACATTTAAATCTTGTCTAATCTATAAATGGCTAAAAATAAAATGCAACATATATAAAAATAATCCATCGAAAAAATAAGACGCCCCTTCCGCTAATGAATATCAGTTTAAAAATTATAAAACGCTCATATCGCTTTTATATGTACGTGATCTCGCAACTTTGTGTTACTTAAATTGTTAAAATGTCATGCAGCACGTAATCAAACTGTTTTCACTACTTATTCATATTCTAATTTCATTAGTGAATTGTATAAATTTGCACGACATAGATAATTCGCAATCGAATGCACGCACATACAGTGTTTAGACTAAAATGCAGTGCCACGATACATATGTACATACTTATATATATACATATATTAGGCCGGGCGTGTGTCACTAATGACGTCATATAAGCTATTGTTGCATTGGTGTGGCATTGTTGTCAGTGTTGCTTGCATTCCTTGCCAACTGTAATATTTATTTTGCCTCAAACACATATTCACAGAGTGTTAACCAGGTGGGGAAATGCGGTGCTTATAAACTAGTGCACTGCCAAAAAATATTCAAAAAATTCTAAAAAATCTGATTAAAAAGTTGAAAATATGCTGAATTTTCGCGAGTTTTGCACAAAGTTTAGGAATCATATTTTTATTTTTTTTTGTTGTAGAATGAACCATTTTATTATAAAAAATTGGCGGAAAAATATTAGAAATATTTTTTGCAGGCAGTGTATAGCTTATACAAGTGCTGCATGTCGTTGAAACAAAAGTATATCATGAATCGATATAATTTATTCATCTATTATCGATATGGCGATATATCGCGCTGAACAGTATCGATATTGAAACAAATATATTTTGAAAAAATTTATATTGAAAAAATCGATATAAAAAATCTCTTAAAAATTAAAAAAAAAATTAAATTATTTTAAATTTTGCTCTAGGAACATGTATGATTCAAACAGAAAAATTAAAAAAATGTTGCTTACATTATTTGGCGGTTAGGGCTCGATAAAAACATCAACTCTATATATGTAGAAACTTTTTTTCATATCACGTCAGGCAAGCGTGAATAACCACATTATTATGAAAATATTTATCATATCGTAGACTTTCTCCTTTCAACACATCCCTAAGATCTGAGACAGTAGAATCAATTTGGTCGCTTGATCTTCTCATTAACTTTCCGGCGGAAAAATACTCAATGAATAAGCCCCTAATGATAATCCGGATAACTTAGTATGGGTTTCAAAATACATCTAGAATTTCATTCTGTACTTTCAGTGCGTATATTTTTTCTTCATTTAGTTGTTGATTTATTGAATTTATAGAAAATTCTGTTTTAGATTTTTTCTGCTGCGCAAACTAAAACATTCGTGCACGTTTTTATTTATGACGCTTTCAGTTTTATACATTATGCCACCAAAAAATATGTAAGAGTTATGCCGAATTTCCACTAGACATTGAAATGACAAAAAATTTATGCCATTAAAAAAGAAAATGCCATGTGGAAATGAACTCAATCACCATTTTTGTAGCGTAATGACACAAATATTTTTTTAATGTCCAACTTTGTCATTACAATTTTTGCCATTTAATGCTTAGTGGAAATTCAGCATTACACTATATCTGTCAGATAAAATACAACTTTCGTTGCCACAGTAAAACTTTTGATTATTTATTTATCTAGTCATTACCATTTAATTGTGTTTGCCTCCAACGACGTCATCACTACATTACTTACATAAACGTGTATGCAGTATGCAGGTACGTACATACATATGTACAGTGACGGCCACTTGAATAGCACCCTTTTTTATCCTCACTATTGGCAGTTTGTATAAAATTTGAAAATCGGATTTGCATGGTTTTTGTTATAGAGTATGCTTATAAAAAATTAATGAATATTAAATATACAAACAGAAAACTGTCAATGATGAGGTTCTAAAGGGGGTGGCGCTATTCAAATGGCCGGCACTGTATGTATGCAGACGCACACATCTCACATTTTATGCGCACATGCGCACCTCAAGAATACAAGTAAACAAAGTGCATTTCACACAGTAGGTATTTATTTAGCTGGTAATTGTTGTTATTTCACACTGCTTTGTTAGCCACGTCACCTCACCCTCTTAAATGAGACCATCGCTTCTCTACATATTTGGTTATACATAGTATCTCCACCATCACCCAACTAAACACTTTTCACCAAATATTTCCTGTCAAAGCTTATGCCTTTTTCCTGTTCTCCCAGCTCCCCTTAAGTATCCTGCTAGCCA
>NW_016179239.1:0-2093 GCF_001687245.7 Rhagoletis zephyria | reverse complement strand
CTTTTACACGACCATAACGGCGGACTTTTTCATAATTTTCATGATTAAATAAGATGAAACTTTTTAATTAGGCAACACACTCGGCGCACTCGGATTGAAAAATCTTAGTTGTGATCTCCATTGAAAACTGTAAATGTGTATAAAATAGTGTGGATTTTTACACCTGTCTAATTATCTGGTTATGTGGTTATAATAAAACTAGTGTTGCGCAGGATCGATACCAAAAGTACTCCGAACTCGATTCACAAAAGGATCGACAGAACCCGATTTTTTAAAATATCGATACTGAGTACTCCAAAGAACTCGAAAGTACTCAGAACTTAAAAGAACTCAAAAGTACTCAGTACTCACAAAAGAACTCAAAAGTACTCAGAACTTTAAAGAACTCGTACAAGTACAATACTTGTACCCAGTAAAGTTAGCAATTTATTTGACGTAATTTTGGATTAATATTTTAATCTGAATAAAGTGCTGAGATTTCTAGCATGGATCATTGAAATGTTAGCAACACGAGTACATATAAGTATTTAAAGAAAGTACTCAGTTCTCTCAAAAATACCCGATTCTTAAAAGCATCGATACTAAAGAACTCGATCCTCAAAAGTATTCGATCCTACCCAACACTAAATAATACAATAAAATACACTATAGAATATTTTTCAACCAGATAACCACAATATTTTGGTATAAATTCATTTAGGAATTTTTATTTTATTTTTATAACTTCAGAGTGAATTTCAGTGCCTTTCAATGTGAATTCAAAGTGACTTTGGTTAAAATTCACTCTGGAAGTGAATTGCTGAACCTGCCTTATATATTTAGGTATAAGTTGAGTCAAAGAAGAATCGACAATTGTTTATTCAAATGACCCATACGCACATACATACATATTACATATGTATCTTTTTCCTAGATTGGTAGTAAATATTGTTGATGACGTCAAGTTTTCACTCCAACCATCAATCAATCTCCTTAGAGCATCTGGTAAAGTTTGACGACCCCAGTAAGGTTTCACGACTTTTATTCCTAAGAGCTGAATTGTCTTCAAAAACAATGTACCAATTCTGATCTAACTTTCTTGGAACGCATAATAACTGATGACGAGGTATGGGTATACGAGTTTGATATTCCAACGAAGCCAGCAGGCATTGGAATGGAGAAAAAATGAGACGATGCACAGTGGGCAAAAATGGAAACAATTCGAGCCACGCGGAAATTTAGATGATGTATCCAAAAGGTCATATAATTTGTGCTAGCGGTGCCGAAAATATGAAAATTGTCAAGGCTGATTTGCACAAGAACACAAGCCATTAGTCTTAAAGACCCAATAACACTAGTTATTGTAAAATTTTCAGCTGAATCCGAACATGCTGTCAAAATATAAGAAAGTAGCACAATTTCCGAGATATAGGCAAACTTTGGTTTTGTTTTTTAATATCTGAAAAAAGTGATTTTCTCATGACATAAAAAAATACTTGGCTTTTATTTTTTTTGAGAAAAAAAAATTTCGATTATTTTGTGCTCTTTGTTGCATTGATAATAAAATTAACTTTCTCAAGATTTATGTTTTTTGAGCCGTTTTAAGATTTTCTGTAAATTTTTTCAGGATTTCTCATGGGACTTTTTTCTTGTTCGTAACTTTCTCTATATTTTCATGTTTTATTTTTCAGCATGTTTTGGGGTTTTCCTGCAACATTTTTATTTACTTTTCGGAATTTTTTGAATAATTTGGAAATTTTGGGATTTTTTTCCAAACATCTTCGGGATTCCTCTTGTTTTAGTTTTCGGTTTTTTTTCAGGACCTTTCGGGATTCTTTGTTTTGCAACTACTTTCTAATTTTTTAAGGTTTTGGAATTCCTTGTGTTTTATTGTTCGGGATTTTTGGGGTATTTTTCGAGACCTTTTAGGGATTTGAGGTTTTTTGTCTTTATTTTTCGGCAACTTTGTGGAAAATTTTGCCTTTTGTTTTTGCCATAGAAAATGAAACAATTTTTTATTTTAAATTGAGAAAAAAGCAAAAAATCGAGTAAAATTCGGTTAAAATTATGTCACGTGCTACGCGTATAAATGAAGAATACGAATTCTCGAAATA
>NW_016179238.1:3138-7393 GCF_001687245.7 Rhagoletis zephyria | reverse complement strand
CCGCAATAAGAAGAGAGAGGCCGAAATACGTGAGTACGAAGAGCTTGAAGTACTGGCCGACAGGAAGAATGCCTGACAAGTTTACCAAAGAGTTAGGCGAGTTACGGAAGGTTTCAAGACCAGGGCGTACNGGAAAAAAGATACCGCCAACAGGGCGCGCTGCGATCGGGCGCAACGCACGCTATGTGGGACCGCTATAGGGAATAGGGAAGCATGTCGTATTTGCCGCAATAAGAAGAGAGAGGCCGAAATACGTGAGTACGAAGAGCTTGAAGTACTGGCCGACAGGAAGAATGCCTGACAAGTTTACCAAAGAGTTAGGCGAGTTACGGAAGGTTTCAAGACCAGGGCGTACTCCTGTAAGAACAACAATGGCGACCTAGTAACCGGTGTCCAGAGCGTACTTAAGTTATGGAGGGAACACTTTTCCGCCCTACTAAATGGAAGCAGGACGGAAAATTGTTTAGAAAAACAACCCGAGCCCGCAGTTGATGATGACGGAGTCGACTTTCCACAGCCTGGCAGCTGAGCTATTCAAGTACGGCGGCGAGGAGTTGATAAGGTGCTTGCATCAAGTGAGCTCTGCCCAATCCACAAGAAAGGTGACCCGCCATTCGCGCCAACTACCGCGGGATCAGCCTTCCAATCATAGGTTGCATGGTTTTATCGAGCGTATTGTGTGAAAGACTGAAGCCCACCGTCAATGNGTGAGCTCTGCCCAATCCACAAGAAAGGTGACCCGCCATTCGCGCCAACTACCGCGGGATCAGCCTTCCAATCATAGGTTGCATGGTTTTATCGAGCGTATTGTGTGAAAGACTGAAGCCCACCGTCAATGAACTGATTGGGCCTTGTCAGTGTGGCTTTGGACCCGGAAAATTCACCATCGATCAGTTATTCACAATACGCCAAATCTTGGAAAAGACCCGCGAGAAAAGGATCGACACTCACCACCTATTTGTCGACTTTAAAGCCGCTTTTGACAGCATTAAAAGGAGTTGCCTATACGCCGCTATGTATGAGTGTGGCATCCCCTCAAAACTCATAAGACTGTGTAAAATGACGTTGAGCAATACCCCCAGCTCCGTCGGAATTGGGAAGGACCTCTCCGAGCCGTTCGTCACTAAACGGGGTTTCAGACAGGGCGACTCCCTTTCATGTGACCTCTTTAGTCTGATGTTGGAGAAGATAATAAGAGCTGCAAACCTCAACTGCTCAGGAACAATTTATTACAAGTACGTTCAGTTGCTGGCTTATGCCGATGACATCGATATCATCGGTATAAAAACCCCAAAGTCTGTTCTGCATTTTCCAAGTTGGATAAGGAAGCAAAGCGAATGAGTCTGGTGGTAAGTGAGGACAAGACGAAATATCTCCTGTCATCAAACAAACAGTCAGCACATTCGCGCCTTGGCACCCACGTCACTGTTGACAGTTACAATTTCGAGAAAGTAGAGAATTTCGTTTACTTGGGAACCAGCATTAACACCGATAATGAAATCCAACGCAGAATCACTCTTGCCAACGAGTGCTACTTTGGACTGAGTAAGCAATTCAGGAGTAAAGTCCTCTCTCGACATAGGAAACCATGCTCTATAAGTCACTCATCACGCCCGTGCTGGTATATGGCGCAGAGGCATGGGCAATAACAACATCCGATGAGGCGGCTCTTGGAGTGTTCGAGGGAAAGATTTTGCGGAAGATTTACGGGCCTTTACGCGTTGGCGACGGCGAGTACCGCAGACGATGGAACGATGAGCTGTATGAGCTTTACAACGACATGGACATAGTACAGCGAATTAAAATACAGCGGCTCCGCTGGCTTGGCCATGTCGTTCGAATGGACGCCGACGCTACAGCTCTGAAAGTATTCAACTCGGAACCCGCTGGTGGTGGCAGGGGAAGAGGGAGGCCCCCACTGCGATGGAAAGATCAGGTGGAGAAGGACTTGGCTTCACTTGGCGTTTCCAATTGGCGTCAGTTNCAATTGGCGTCAGTTGGCACAGAAGAGAAATGACTGGCGTGCTTTGTTGAACTCGGCCAAAATCGCTTAGGCGGTTACAGCGCCAAAAAAGAAGAAGAAGATGTAGTTGCCACCTACTAAAAAAATGGTGCACGTATTGAAATAATACCTTTAAATATCTAATATTGGTATCAAACGAAAGGAAGTTAGGCGAGCTTCTGCGATATTTATTTAAAAAGTTTATAACTATGAACTTAAGTAATATATTATTGATATCCAATTATATATCAAAAAGAAAGGAAAAGAAGTGATGTTTTACAAAGATATATTTGTTCGAGGGTTGCCACTTAGTTAAAAATGTACTGAAAGTAAACGATAATTGATCATTAAATACTTATTTATATTACGATACCTACAAGTTTTGCGAAAAATTAAATATATATATATACTATATATAGAAGTAAGATTTGTTCGAAGGTTGCCACTTAGCTAAAAATTTACTGAACGTAAACGATAATTGATAATTAAATATTTATTTATATTAACACACAAACAATTTTTTGGAAAAAATAAAAGATAAATTTAGTCTAAACCCCCTTTCGCTTGATGCCCATATTGTGACCTTTTACTGACTATCATATTTAAACAATGCATTTTTAATTAGGCGGAAACCATTTAAAAACCAAAAACTGGTCTGTAAGTCTATATTTTTCTTCTGACATCTCATTTGGAAACGCGACAGAACGGTGTAAATCTGATGCTCTTCCCAAAAATAAAAATTTATTAGGCGGCAACACTTTTCAAAAATAAGACGTTCTTTCTTGCAAATCTTTAGATCAAGCCCGTTTACATGGCACCTTTTTTATAAATTGCGCGAACGATGTAAGTCTTATGATTTTAGAAGCAGGTGGCAACCCCATTCAAAAAACTGAAACCTTCTTGCACATCTACACGCCCAGCCCTTCTATTTGGCACCTCTTCAGTTTTAATACAACGAACGGTGTAAGTCTTCTATTTTAGCTGGTGGCAACCCTATTCAAATAACTGAGATCTTATTGCACATCTACAGGCTAGCTCTTTCATTTGCACCTCTTCTGTTTTAATACAACGAACGGTACAGATTTTATAATTTAAAAAAAAGTGGCAACCCTATTCAAAAAAGTCATTCATTTTGAAAATCGAATAATCAGTGCAGAGCTGATGCCGTTAACAAAAACTCCTTTCATGTATTGTATGTATACATATGTATATAGATTTGAACTAACCCTGGTATTTGGGTATAGGGGTTATTAAAATCCATGTAGGAGCTTCAAAACTTTCACATTCGAATATACACAGCTCTGGAATACTTGATTTTTAACCTTGATTTTTATTTTTGCCTGGAAAAATCAACGAAATCAACTGAAAAAATAAAAGTCAACAATTACCGATTATTTTCTGCGCAAAAAATAAAAGGCAAATTTTAACTTTTATTTTTGCCTTAAAAAATAAAAGGCAGTAATAATCGGTATTATTAGCTCAAAATTATAAAAGTCATAATTTTAAAAGTCATGGAGAAATCAGAATCTACAATGAGAGACGAGTCTAACGGTATCTTTGAAAAAGCTATAGCCAAGGCGAATTAATATAAGGTGATAGCAGAAGTACAAAAACAAAAATTTACATGTATTTTGTTTTTGATTTGGCGGCATAAACTGTCAAAATGTGTAAGAGTGTGTGTAGAAATTCAAACAAAATTTTTCAATTTGATATCAGAAGCCGTGCGGCGAAACACACACACAAAATCAGCTGAGCTAATAACACCACCTTATATAAATTCGCCTTGGCTATAGCATAATTTTTTCACTATGCTTTTTTGATATCAAAAATTTTAAAATAACTTTTATTTTCAGTCTCTGATCTAGATCCCCAGAATGTGTGTTTGGCATTGTAATCACCTGCAGTGTGTAGTATGCAGTGTGACTTTTAAAGAACAAACAAGTCGAAGCAAACTAACCCAAATCATTTCACAATTCAACTCGCACAAATAAATATCAAATATCATTATCAAAAGACCTTGATGGCATTCTTTGTCACTTCAGTTCATTACCACTTAAACCATTTCACTTTCAATGCCAAGACCACCCAATGCCTAATTGCCGACAAAGCAGTCTTTGTCATCAACGGCATGGTCAATAAAAATTCAATTAAAATCCTGAAAAGTGTGCTTCAAATTAGAGCACCTAAAACCAAAAGTCCTGACGGGACAGCCAAAGCGTCCGTCAGTTGCGATGACAGGAAGGAAGCCCGGTC
>NW_016179238.1:0-2827 GCF_001687245.7 Rhagoletis zephyria | reverse complement strand
GCACAGACAAATATAGAATTTATAAATACTGCCACCAGGTTGATTCCTGAATTCGATGGAAAGCCAGAAAATCTAAGATCATTCTTAGATGCACTTTCTTTAGTAGACACACTAAAAGGCAACCACGAATCAGTAGCCGTTAGTTTAATAAAAACTAAACTAAAAGGCAATAGCCGAAACCTCTTAGACAGTGAGACGACAATTCAATCTATCATAGCAAAACTAACAGCATGTGTAAAAGGCGAAACCATTGAAGTAATATCGGCAACAATTTTTAACATTAGACAAAGTGGTAAATCCGCTAATACTTACTGCAATGAGATAGAAACACTGACCAAATCCTTAGAAAGCGCATACATCGCTGACGGCATACCCTGTAGTCAAGCCACCAAATACTCAACCCAAGTAGCAGTAAAAGCAATGACCAAAAATTGCACCATAGATAGAGTAAAACTCATCATGGAGGCAGGTCAATTCAACTCCATGAACGAAGCAATAGGAAAGTTTGTCGGAAGTTGCACCGAAGGTACTGGACAACACAACACTATCCTACACTTCGGAAGATCAAATAAACCCTACCATGGAAACAGAGGAAATGGTAGAGAAAGCTACAGAGGTGGTAACAGAGGAAACTACAGAGGAGGAAATCGACAAAACAACAGAAGATACAATAACAATAATGGTAATAGAGATAACAACTCCAACTATCGTGGAAACCGTAACCGAAACAATTATAACCGACAAGAAAATGGTCGAACTAATAATGTTAGAATAGCTAACAATAACCAAGAACATTCGNTCGTGGAAACCGAAACCGAAACAATTATAACCGACGAGAAAATGGTCGAACTAATAATGTTAGAATAGCTAACAATAACCAAGAACATTCGGAAAACTCTCACAGTCCCCTAAGATCAAGTCAATAGAAAGAAAAGTGTATAATCTTAATCTTAACTTGAGCATTTTTATAAAAGTCCAATTAAATGACACTAACAATACAATAATATTATTAATAGACACAGGAGCAGATATTTCACTAATAAAAACTGCACACTTTAAGCAAGATCAAATAAACACACAAATCATTACAACATTAAGTGGAATAGGACAAGGTAAAATAAAATCAATAGGAACTACACACTTCGATCTGAAGTACAAAAATTTCTTAGTTCCGCACACCTTTCACGTTGTGCACGATGATTTCCCAATACCTTGTGATGGAATCATCGGTATGGATTTTATCAGAAAATACAATTGTATTCTAGATTTCAACGAAGATTTTGATTACTTTGTACTACGTCCACCTAACTTTCACCAACACATAGAAATACCAATAGCAAATACATGCAATGAATACTTAACCTTGCCAGCAAGATCAGAAGTAATACGCCAAATAAAAATTAAAAGTACAAGTCAAGATATACTTGTACCAAAACAGGAAATTCATCCAGGTGTATTTATAGCTAGCACTCTTGTAAGAGCAAATAAAGCATTCATTCGCATTCTAAATACAAATTTTCACACAGCAAAATTTGAGGAATCAAAAATCATAACCGAACAAATTAATGATTATGAAATTGTCACAAATAACCAAGCTAATAATAACAGTAGAAAAACAGAAATCTTAACCATATTAAATAAACAATTTCCAAGTCAATTTAAAAATACCTTAACAAACCTTTGTTCAAAATTCACTGATATTTTTGGTTTAGAAACTGAACCGATAACAACTAATAATTTCTATAGCCAAAAATTGCAAGTTAAAGATAATACACCCGTATATATTAAGAACTATAGAGTACCGCATACTCACAAAGATGAGATTGACAATCAAGTGAAAAAATTGATAGACGATGGAATAGTCGAACCATCACACTCCGAGTACAACAGTCCAATCTTACTAGTACCAAAGAAGCCACTACCAGGCTCTAAAGAAAAAAGATGGAGACTAGTAATAGATTACAGACAACTGAATAAAAAACTCGTCGCAGACAAGTTTCCACTGCCAAGAATAGACGACATCCTAGATCAACTTGGCAGAGCAAAATATTTCTCTTGCTTAGATTTAATGTCTGGATTCCACCAAATAGAACTGGAAGATAAATCTAGAAATCTTACGTCATTTTCAACGTACAATGGATCATATAGATTCACTAGACTTCCATATGGACTAAAAATAGCACCTAACTCATTCCAAAGAATGATGACATTTGCTTTCAGTGGTTTAAAACCAGATCAAGCTTTCTTATATATGGACGATTTAGTCGTATTAGGATGCTCTGAGAAGCACATGCTTTCAAATTTAACTAATGTCTTTGAATTATGTAGAAAACACAATCTCAAACTACACCCCGAAAAATGTTCATTTTTTAAAACGGAAGTAACATATCTAGGACATAAGTGTACTGATAAAGGGATACTACCAGACGATAGTAAATATTCAGTAATCAAGAATTATCCACAACCTACTGACGCAGATGGCGCACGAAGATTCGTAGCCTTTTGCAATTACTATCGAAGGTTTATAAAAAACTTTTCGCACTATTCTAGACACATTACGGGACTAACAAAAAAAATGTACAGTTCGAATGGACTGAAGATTGTGAAAAAGCATTTAATTATTTGAAGAAAGCATTAATAAGCCCAACATTACTGCAATACCCTGACTTCGGGAAAGAGTTTTGTATAACTACAGACGCAAGCAAGTATGCTTGTGGGGCAGTTTTAACTCAAGAGCACGAAGGAAAACACCTACCAGTTGCATAAATCATAAATTGCATAAATCCACCATTGAACAAGAATTAACAGCAATTCACTGGGCTATTAC
>NW_016179237.1:4450-7393 GCF_001687245.7 Rhagoletis zephyria | reverse complement strand
TATCATAATATGGGTATCACATGGAAATTATTTGAAAAAAAAAAAACAAATCAGAAATATTTTTGAGTGAGGTTGCCACCCATTTTTCACCGTATGTTTATTAAATTTTTTGTTTAGAAAATAAAGATACAATATAAATATTTATGGGCACAAAAAGAAAGCTCTTGAACAATTATTTGCCTGTAGAGTAAGTGTTATCCCTTAGAATATTAATGCAAGATTGCCACTTATTTTCGATTTTACAAAATTAAAAAACAAAAATTTATATGGATATCAAATGAAAAATATATTTGAGAATTTAAATCCAGAGTTATTTTCCATGAGGGTTGCCAAGTTGTTTTTTTTTTTGGTAATATAAACTTTTATCTCATTAATTACATCGAGCATATACATACCTATATATGTACAAACATATACACTCAAAAAATGTACTCTCAATCCTGCCTTATTTCGAAATAGGGTTGCCACTTAATTTTTAATGTAAGATATATATTACATATATTAGATTAGACCCCAGAGTGTATGGCGTATATTTTTTCTAGTACGGTGTAATATACATACATAAATGAAATTATTTCCTTCAGATTCTTTATACTTACTTCACAGGGCGATTGTTTATTATGAAAATCTAGCATGCCATCCGCACGCCATATGCATAAATAAGTAAACTTCCACCAATTTACCTCAAACCACAAAACAATACGTAAATACATACGTACATTTATATAAAAGTGATTCCAAATGCCACAACCACGTAACTGCATGCCAGTAATGTCCTGCTGCCAGTCACAAAAACTTCCTTTTACTTCATTGAACATGTACCTATATTTTTCTAAATTTCCAACAGCACTCTAAAGTCAAATTATACACATTACATATGTCTACTTTTCCATCAATAAAATTGAAGGACACTTAGTATGTGTGCAGGCACAACTTAACTATATTGCTTATACATACATATATTTTTTATTTATTTAAGTGCCTATTTCATGCCCGGACGTTCTACAATAGTTACGTTTTCCGGTTTGTCCCTAGTAAAAGCCTACTTGACACGCATTCATAAACTCAAATTGAGTATCGGCAATTAGCTTTGTAAAAATGTTTGCGTGTTTGTCGAGCAGACACGCACACGCATGCATTAAAAGTCACTAAAGTATGAATGAATAGAGCGAAATAGACCTAAGTACATTTATCAAATAGCAGCTACCTTTACATACATACATACCTACATACATACATGCGTACTAAGTAATGGGTCATATCCGAAACTGATTTATATGTATGTATGTAAGTATTGGCAGTCGCTTTGGTTTGTTACGCATTTTTTGTTATTCTCTACACTTTTGTATTTGGTTAATTAGTGTTTTGTGTTAGATCACATGGATAAAATATTGCGTGCAGTAAATGAAAGTGAGTTAAAGTAAAGAGAAAGTTAGTGAACATTGGCATATGTACATAATTTAATGAAGGTAAACGACTAGGTAGGTATGTACATATATGTGTGTGATATACGCAAGGAATACATGGTTCTATATGCGATGACATAAGCTGTGAGATTTGATATAATTTTTAGTATACATACATACAAAATAGGGGCTAAAATTTTCTCCGAAATTTTTGGTTTGCGTTTGAAGCTTAGAATAAAGCTCTCAAGAAAAATCTGAAGAACAAATTTTCAATATTTTTGTTGCTTGAAAAAGTACTTTTAACCTAAAGAAGGCTAATGCAGCTACTTAATACCGTATCCCTCATATTCTTATTTTGCCTAGCTGGCAACAGATTTTACTTTCGATTTAACATTGTGAGTAAGGTATTGACGCCGACAGCCATAACTGTACCAAAGCGATAACAATTCCGATAAAGATAACGATATATGTATCATCAGCGATACTTGTGGTGATAACGGCATAAAAAAAGGTAACAAATAGCAAACAAAACCGATAACGATATAACTTTTTTTTTTTTTTAAATGTAAAAAATAAAAAAGAATTCCATTGATATCGATAAATAGCTTTGTGCGAGAACAATCTCAGTAATTAAAAAGGTGGTATATTATAAATATACTGTAAGTAAAACCGATAACGATACGACATATGTATATCGATAGCAACATTTGTATTGAAAACGATCAGAAAAGCATTAATAAATATGAAACTTAACCGATAACGATTAACAATTCGATAACAATAACAATAATTCCACCGATAACGATAAATAATACGGCGACAGCTAATCTCAGCAGTTGTTTAATTGAAAAGCAGTTAACCTATAACTACAGTAACAACGATAACCATATCGATGACCATAAATACTTACAAAGATGGCGATACTTGAAAGTGAAAGATAAGAAAAGTTACATATAATACATACAAAATGAAACTGATAGCGATACAATTTTTGATAACAATAATGCAATAGACAATAACAAGTAACAATAAGAAAACTAGTGAAATGGCAGGACCATAACGGTTAGGGTTTTTATAATAAAAGTCTTAATTTACACGCAAAACTTGGAATTATTTTTTTCCCATCAAAAATTATCCTTATTTTGGATTTTAATTTTTCCGATATATTTTAGGTTTTTTATTTTTCAGATTTCATAAAAACTAGGTCCCATTATAACGGTTAAAAATAATCGATAAATATAACAAGCAATTTTTAAGCAAAACACAAAACCGACTTAAATACTCATAAAAAAAAAAATATATATATATATATTAGGGCGGGTCGATTTAAAAATCGCTCATTGCTCTGTGAAAATCGTATTCTAGGGATCAAAATAAGAAACTTTGCCGAAGGAACCATACCTCTAAAACGAATTCTGATGTCCCCCAATTTGGGTCGAACTTTTGGGTAGGGGCAAATTTTGAAAAATCCCACTTTGACCCATTTAGAGTGCTCCAATCGAGTCCAAATGTATGACCGACCCCCACTAACTTTGGA
>NW_016179237.1:0-2978 GCF_001687245.7 Rhagoletis zephyria | reverse complement strand
CATTTCGCTGATTTTTTCATGTAAAGTGCAAAACCGGCGATTTTTTGAAATGTTTGTATGGTGAACCCCCAGGGGGGTTCCAGGGGGTGTGCCACTGGCATCGGTGGGTCGGGCCTCCAAAGTTAGTGGGGGTCGGTCATACATTTGGACTCGATTGGAGCACTCTAAATGGGTCAAAGTGGGATTTTTCAAAATTTGCCCCTACCCAAAAGTTCGACCCAAATTGGGGGACATCAGAATTCGTTTTAGAGGTATGGTTCCTTCGGCAAAGTTTCTTATTTTGATCCCTAGAATATGATTTTCACAGAGCAATGGGCGATTTTTTTTGCCTCCCCACAAATCGACCCGGCCTAATATATATATATATATATTTCATGAGCCGATGATCGGACCTAAACCAGCTTAGTATGGGACCACCTCTGAGATACTACTTTTCTGAGGCAAAAAGGATTATCGAAATCGGTTCCGTGGTCCAAAGTTATGCGGTAACATACATAAAAAAGAAAAAAAATATTCTGACGAACTGATAACCTCCTTCTCGGTTAAAAATACCAATTTACGATTTTGTAATGATCTAAAAAAAATTATATTTAACCGATATTTTCAGTCCCTGCTGCATTATACTTAATCCAAGTGACCGCCTTTATTTCTTTCGGAAGTACAGTTCTTTTTAGCTCTTGTACTTCGTACTTCGAAGTACAGTGGAATGTACTCCTTTGCGAAATTTGGTACTTCAGGAGGGAGATTCTGTACCCCAGTTAGCGACAATTTTAGATAAATGTTTTTGCGTCTAAAATTGCGATAGCGGTCCGAAAATTGTCGCTTACTGGTTACAGAATCTCCCCCCAGGTCCTTTACTTCTCCGATATTCTGGACGAGCATCACATGGCCTGGGCGATAACTTCGTGCAAACCATTAAAGTCACCGGGGACCGCTGGCGTCATACCTGCGCAGATGCAAAGGGCTCTTAAGGTGTCGTGCAATTGGTTGAATCCTATTTATGTGAACTGCGTGAGGACCGGGTATATCCCCAATGCTCGGAGGGTAGTCAGTGTTGCGTCCATCCCGAAGTCCGGAAAAGGCTCGCATGTGTCCCCAAGGGATTTTAAGTCCATCAGTCTCTTCGTTTTTGCTAAAAACGCTAGAGAGGCTGATAGACCTGTTCATAAGAAACGCGAATCATTTTGACTGTCCTTCAAGAGCACACATTGGTAAAATGGTCAGAGCAAGCCTTTGTGCATGAAGATTATGCAGTAGGGGCCTTCATCAATATCACTCCAGAGGCAATAGTCAAGCATATACTTAATCTGGGGTTGAAACCAATCTAATAAGGTTTATCTACAGCTTACTTCGTGGTAGAACTGTCACGGCGGAGTGGGGGAGCGTCTGCACTCAGTGCAGAGTCAGTAAGGGCACTTCGAAAGGTGGTGTTTTCTCTCCCCTACTCTGGATTGGGGTTGTAAAAGACCTTCTAGAGGAACTAGAAAAAGTGGGCTGTCGGGTGATCGCCTATGTAGATTATGTGGAACTTTTGGTTAGGGGACGATTTATGTACACCCTCTTTGATTTAGCTCAAGATTATCTGAACCAGGTAACAAGGTGGGCGATCAACGGCGGCTGTCGTGGAAGCCTAACATTGAGGAAAGGGTGGGAAAAGTGTCGGTTGTCTTGTACTTCTGTAGGGGAGCTATTGGTGAAAGGTGGGGTTCTTGCCCAAATTAATTCTTTAGCTTTAGGAAACCAGATTTAAGCCTATATTGTTTCAAAGAGCCCTTATCTGGTGGAATTCACTAGAGAAGGCTACATTTGTAAAATAGGAATTAATGGAGCATTAGGAACACATATATGTTGAACACGGCACCTGCGGACATTGCAGACAGAATTGTGGCAGCACGAACTGCTTTCAGGCTAACGGAAACCGGTTTTGTTTTGTTACATAAAAAAGTAAAATAAGCCGTTTCTCTGCTGAAGAAAATATTTTTATACGGCACTTTAAAAGAAGTTACATCTCAAGGGCTAGTGGTGGGGGTTCTAACAGGCACCTGCGGACATTGCAGACAGAATTGTGGCAGCACGAACTGCTTTCAGGCTAACGGAAACCGGTTTTGTTTTGTTACATAAAAAAGTAAAATAAGCCGTTTCTCTGCTGAAGAAAATATTTTTATACGGCACTTTAAAAGAAGTTACATCTCAAGGGCTAGTGGTGGGGGTTCTAACAGGCCACTGGGCGATTGGTATTCATGTGGTGAGACTAGGAATTTCCTCTAATCCTCCTGAGCTATCAAGGATAAAATTTAGCCTCATTCTCGCGGCATTAACTTAACTCAACCCAAACTGTATTTCTTTGAGCTATAAAATAGTTGGTCACATAAGCTATAACCAGTGTTGGCCACTTTATAAAAGTTCTTATTTAGCTTTTTGAAGCTTTAACTTTTTTCTTGTAGCCATGTATGCACACTTATATTTTGCTCTTTTCACTTATCGGATGCTCTTTCCAAATTTTGTACTAACACAATTCCATATTCTCAGTGGTCTCTAAAAGCTTATGTAATGAATCTTTTCTAAGCCTTAAGCCCTCTTCAAAATATTCATTGAGTTTTGATATAATCTGTATCAAAATATCAAAAACAATAAGTGCGGTGATGTTAAAAAATCAATTTGCACATCTTTTACGATTATCTAATTTTCTATGCGAAATTTTCAGTAACACTTTTAAACAAAAAGAAATAATCTTACAAAGCTGTCAGAGCTGAAACTGAAAGCACTTCCAGCTGTCACTCAAGCGTTCCACTTGGCTTGAATAGAATGCCAGTGAATTGAGAAACAGAAGGAAAGTGGCAGCATAATTATAGGTCGTTATAAGAATTTAGTATGAATGTATATATTACATACATTTGTGTATGTATGTGTTAGCACAAAAAAGTTATTAAATTTCATTTTTGTACGCAAGTAGGCGTATAGAGCGGCAGACAGTCATA
>NW_016179236.1:0-7394 GCF_001687245.7 Rhagoletis zephyria | reverse complement strand
TCATACTTATAAGATAAAAGGAAAAGTAAAACTCGTTCTGGTGACATTTGCACTTAATAGTCCACCTCGCATCTCACAATGCACCAAAGTAATGAAAATACACATTCACATGAGTTCAAGCGAGAAAATTGATCCTACATAAGTAAATAAAAATGCTTGGATACACATTAGCAAAGACACAATTGGTAAGCTAAAATATCTATGCACTTAAAGAAAGCTATTGCAACATTTCAAGTCTATTACGATCTCTGCTGACTTGTATTTGTAATAAATGTGTACTCGTAGATACGTACATACCTAAATATTTATATACATACATACGTAACCAAGCTTATCCCATGCATTATGCTTTTAAAAAGCGTGCGCGCAAATGACCCAATTTCCATGGACAAGCTCGCTTGACTGTAGTTACATACATACATACATATGTATATGCCGATTCGGAAATTAATGTTGCCACAAACGCCCTCAAGTATATATTCGTTAACATCAATGTCACCACTGCCCAAGAGAAAATGCGAAAAGTTTTGGTACACGCAGTCCATTGCATTGAGAACCGCAAAGTGTCAATGAGTTCAGCAAAGGAAGTTCAATTTATACCAAAACGTAGTTATAGATAAGGAAAAAAATTGCTATGCTGGGTACTAAACGCATTGCAACGAATTCATGGCATAGGAAGGACAGGCCACTAAAACGAATTTATTTGAGTACAAGGTGCTCGCATTTTATGTATGTAGGTACATAAGAAAACATTGCGGTCGCCGTAGCTAAGTGATGAGAAGTAGGTACTACTCCACCCGTACCCTCCAAGTTTAATTCCGGGGCTCGGCAACATAACAGAACTTCAAATCTACTTCTGTTAGCGAAAGGCTTCTAAAAACCATTTGCCTTTTAGAAGCTGCGTAAAACTTTAGGTCTCTCCATTTGGTTGAAGTTGGCTAAATATTAATGAAACTTAGCATGCAAACTATTTATTATATAAGCTATATAGGAATCGAGTCGTAGATGTTGCCCGGACCGGGGATCGAACCCAGGTATGGTAGTAAGCAACTCTATCCACTCAGCCACACTGGCCGCTAATTTTTTATCTACAGTCTTCAGTATTTGGAAATTGTTATATCGAGGGCCTATTTCCAATACCTTCTATCCACAATGCTCAAAAGAGTTTCTGTTAATGGAATTCATTGGATGCTCACCTCTCAGTCCAGATAATGTTCTTGGTTCTTCCTCAAACTTCCATGCGGAGTACTTATGTATGTATAAAGTTGGCTTTAATGTCGTTGATGACAGTTAAATCAGAGATCAGGTGTGTACTTATACTTCTTGTAGTAACGTGTATACCTAAGAAACAAATGTGGTATCGAGAGCGAAAAACGCTTCTTCATTTTCGCTTCAACGAGGCAATACTACAACATGGGCAAGCCATTGGCAGTAATGATTTTCAGATGATTTTGGATTCCCCTTAATGGTTTCAAAAGCCGTACGACAGTTTACACATTCTAAGTAATATTTTCAAGAATACGTTTATACTTAAAGCGATTCAAGATTTTGTCCTGGGAACGTATACAAGAAGGTATTACTTTCGCATATATAAAATGTCCTTCGCTTCTTTAACCCATTACGGCGAATGCAAATTCGTCTGCAAGCCAAAATCGCCATTGACATGCCTACGTCAAAGTAGTGACTTAGAGTTAGACTTTTCTTTCAATTTCATATGCATTCATTTCTAAGGTAATCGTGTTTTTTTTTGCTGTGTACAATGTTATATATATATATGTTGGATATGTACAAACATAACGGCAATTTCACAGCGCAATTCCCATTTGCACTGGTGTTTTAATTTTTTACAATATTCTACGCAATGGCACATCGTCGTGGCTTAAGGACAAACAAAGGTGATAAATAAATGTGTCGGAGGTTCCATTGAGGGCGTCACTATTGCGTATGTACAATATGTTAATACATAAGTGTAAGTGAAATAGCTGAAATCNCGTGTAAAACCTGTAAGTTTATGGAGTACTGGATCAGAGCTAATATGTACTCGGCTTTGAGGTCATTATGCCTCAAATAAATATAGTATAAGGCAGCAAAAGGTATACTAGGGTGATCCTTAAGATTATGAAAATCCAAATTGTGCATATAAGACCTCTTTTTTTGTTCTATGTACAAAATAAGGACTCACAAAAATTTCAAAACCTCAAAACTGTTTTTAGGGTTCACTACTTAGGTTAAAAAAAATTTAAATCTGATTTATTAGAAAATTTAATATATGAATTCATATAAATCACGAAATGGGTTCATCATTCAATACAAAGCTTCAAAGCCTGTAATTTAATTAGGTTTTTTCGGAGTGGGTAAGTGCAGCATTTGAAGGTTTTTCGAAGGTTCTAAATAACATTAGTTTACAAAAACTTTCCCTTAAACAAGTAATTTTTTAGCAAAAAACAAAACCGACTTCTATTCTCATATAAAAATGTAAGATTATCGTTAATTTCTTCATGATCGAATGATCGTAATTAAACCAAATTAGTACGGTACTTCCTGTGAGGTAACACCTTTCCTTTAAAAAAAAGAATTAATGAAATCGCCTAACGTGGTCCAAAGTTATGCGGTAACATACATACCAAAAAAATATTGCGACGAATTGATAGCCTTTTTCCTTATTTTTAAGTGGGTTAATAAATAAAAAAGGAATCAACGACTCCTAAAAACTATTTTAAGATTTTGAAATTTTAGTCGTTGTCTTCATTTTGTACGTAGAACAAATGCATAGACAGAGTGTTTAAGATAGGACTATAGTTTGTGTTGAGATGCCTCTTTTCACTTTATAGAATATCTCCAGCGCAGACTGTTTATTCCAATCTTTTTGTAAATAAAAGTCATCTCCACCACCTTCACAAGGCTTTAGCGCTGTCAATGGCCAATTAAGCCAGCATCTTCTATCGAATATATTTTAAACGCTTTGGTTCCTAAAGAACCCTCCATTGAATTTAGATGACCGCAGAAGTCTTGAAATTAATCTGATGAGGAGATGTTGTGATTTTCAAAATAGCTGATTAGATTTTTTTTGGTTTCTTTTCCTATTTTCCAAAAAGACATGGAGGCATTGTACATATGTTTGTACAAATGGCTACATATAAATGTAAATACATACATATGTATGTACGTAAGTATAATAGTTGGACGGCCACAGCACTCGCATTTTGCTTCGATAGATTCAAAAACGAACAACGTCTACAAATTCGTTGTCTTTCGAGAAGGTTTCTGTTGTTAGTCATATGCAGCTGATTGGCAGCAAAGCAAATGCCTCGTTAATGGAATATTTTCACTGAATCCGCATTCGACTTTGACTTTGAGACCTTGTCAATAACTAAGTAAGATTTTGAGCTATTTCCTGACTTTTTATTATTTATTTTTGCGTTGTTGTTATAGCATTCATATAAGTTGCTAAATTTCGGTATTCTTCAATGCTGGTTCTGTTGAATGACAATATGAGATTGTACATCAAGAATGTCAGAAAATTCTGTGAAGGCGCTGGAAGGTAAGCGCATAACTATGTAACGGGTGATTTTTTTGAGGTTAGGATTTTCATGCATTAGTATTTGACAGATCACGTGGGATTTCAGACATGGTGTCAAAGAGAAAGATGCTCAGTATGCTTTGACATTTCATCATGAATAGACTTACTAACGAGCAACGCTTGCAAATCATTGAATTTTATTACCAAAATCAGTGTTCGGTTCGCTTTACGTCCGATTTATGGTCTACATAATCGACCAAGTGAGCAAACAATTAATGCGATTGTGACCAAGTTTCGCACTCAGTTTACTTTATTGGACATTAAACCAACCACACGAATGCGTACAGTGCGTACAGAAGAGAATATTGCGTCTGTTTCTGAGAGTGTTGCTGAAGACCGTGAAATGTCGATTCGTCGCCGTTCGCAGCAATTGGGAGTGCGAAACACATTTCGAACCGAACACTGATTTTGGTAATAAAATTCAATGATTTGCAAGCGTTGCTCGTTAGTAAGTCTATTCATGATGAAATGTCAAAGCATACTGAGCATCTTTCTCTTTGACACCATGTCTGAAATCCCACGTGATCTGTCAAATACTAATGCATGAAAATCCTAACCTCAAAAAAATCACCCGTTATATCATACCTACGGTGACCATCCGTCCTTTACTTTAAAGGACAGTCCTTTATTTTAACCCCCTGTCCTTTATACGCCTTTTGTCCTTTATTTCTTAAACTGTCCTTTAAATCAGCTCTGCACTTTTCAGAGGTAAACTTTTAAACACAGACTATGAAAAATAAAAATAGCCCTTATAAAATATAATGAAAACCTTCGCCAGTTTGTTTCGCACCCACGTAAGGGTTTCTATTTAATCGGTAATCTTTGTACAATCTATAAAGCACAGGGAAAGTTGTACCCAGGATCGTGTTACACGCTGAGTTTCCAGTTCCACCGTAAGAGAAGAATAAACCCCCTGCTACACAGTCGTTAAAAATTGGCATTTAGGGTTCGTAATTTTATGAAAGCTTACAATGATTTCAAGAGACCAGTTGACACAAACAACCAAAAAGAAGACCAGTTTGATTTGTGAATTTTTATTTGATTATATTAAATTTTTTAGTGGAAAATGCAGAAAAAGTAGCAAAATATTATAAAAAATGTTCACCAAAATAAATATTTGATTTAAATTACGATATGGGTAAGGTACTTTTCTCATACAAGTTGTGTGTATGTATGTTGTAAAGGCCTTTATTTTACGTTGGTTAATATGGTCACCGTAATCATACCATAAGTGCTTGTCAAGCAGTACATAAGGGAAGTCAAGAGGTATAAAGCTTCCGCGTACATCGCTTTATGCAATAATTTTGTACTTTGTACATATGTACAGACATACCAGACCTCGGAGACGAAGATTTCTACCAGTTGAGCCTCTACTCGACTCAAGGACTGGCAGCCTTTGACTGGGTACCCCGGGTTTGTCAAGCCCGTAATTCCACTTACGCGGAATCTTCTGGGGGAAGGGGAAGGAAAGAAATGTTTGTAAAATTCCAGAGCATCCGGGCGAGGGCTTGAAACAATGGAGAGCGTACTAACCAGCAGCCAATGAATTCTCTGCCAGACTTTCGGTGGCTCTCGCGGAAGAGCGCAAGCGTGAAGCATTACCCATGGCCGAGACGCCGTCTACTTTTGCAGCAGACTGTCGTGAGAAACCGCGGAGGGTCACTTGCTTTGACCACATTTTTTTCTATATCTCAAGCTGATGAAAATTGTACGCGTACAAATTCACTATCAGCACAAAAAAAAATCTATCAAAAACGGATTTAACATTTGCCGACCCAAAATTGTTTTCATTTTTGTTGGCCTGTGGTACACACACCTATTTTCATTCTTTTCTTTCTTTGTTTTGAAAAATTCCTCCGATTGCTTTTACAGAAATTAACCAAATATAAGAAAATGGTTAGGAATTAATAACTAAAATTAATAATTGGGAGACTCGAAATCTCTTTTAGGGCTATGCTTCAAGGGAATTTTTTGTTCAGAATTGCCATTAGAATATTTCAGTCGCCGAAACAAAATCGCACAGTCATTTGTGCAATGGTACAGCATGATTCCATAATTAATTCGTTGAATCATAATGGCACAGTCCACAGTATATTTATCACTTCATCTCCGAAATATTTCCTCGAACTTTTACTTTTTTGTCAATTATGAAAAGAGATTAAACTAATTGAATATTTGTTATTTTTTATACGGCTATACAAATTTTATATAAACTAGCACCGATAATTTTTTTTTTAGGAAGACCAATTTATACTTCTTGTAAAATCTGATATAAGTTGTAACCGCAACAAGATATGATAGCGGACGAAGACGTAGCAAGACATTTTTTTATTGAGCGCACTGACCGCAAGAGCTTGTACATACAGCTCAAGAAACTTGTACAAACCGCGCAAAATGTAGCGGCGAAGGAGCTGGATCAACGGCGTCAGATGATGCGTCGCATGCTAGAGCACGAAGATCAAATTTACGAAGAAGAGTTTGCCAACAAAGTCAAATCACGCATTGACGAGGATATAAAAAAACGCAATAATATTTTGCTTATGATCAAAGAGGAACGCCATCGTCAGGAGAAAGTATTCTTAGAGAAAAAGAAGGTGCAGCAGCAATTCGAAAGTTGCTATGAGATACGCGAAACATTGCGTAGCAAAGAAACCTTGCAAGTGAAGGAAGCTCAGCTAGAGCAAATAACTGAGAAAGAGCGCGCACTTAGGCGAGAACGCCAGCTGGATGACTACTGGTGTCAAGTAGGCGATGTCAATGCCCGACGTTATGATCAACGGCAAGCTGATGAGAATCAAGCGAAATGTGATATACAGCGTAATATGCGTTGCACATTAGATGAGCAAATTAAGGAGCACAAGAGAGAGCTTGAACAGAAATGTGCATTGAAGCGCCAGGAAGCAGAGGAGCTGGCCAGGGTAATGGAAGAGCTGCGCTTAGAAGAATTTGAACGCAGACGTTTAGGCTTGTCGGCAAAAACGATCAGCTATCGCAAAGAGTTGCTAAATATGATGGCTGAAATTAAGGCACGACGCGAGGCGCAGGAATGCGAGAGCGCTGAAGAACACCGCGCACTGATATGTCAAATAGCAAAGGAGCAGCAAGAATGGAGCGCAGCGTTGTTACAGCGAAAGCGCGCTGTATACAATGCCACAATAGAATACCTCGACTATGTGCGCCGCATGCGCAAGCTGGAGGAGGATGCGCAAAATATGCGCGATGCTCGCATTGACGATTTGCGGCATGTGGATATCTGCACAAAGAGCAACATACAAGAGGAGACAAAACGCAAGGCGCAAATGGCAGCGCTTTGTTATGCCGAGCTGCGGCGACAAATTTGCCAAGAATATGAGCGGCGTTTGCGTGAAGCGCAGGAACAGCGCGAACAAAAGATTATCGAGAACCGCTTTGCGCGGCCAGAGAAGACGCGTGCCGACATACTGGCAGAACGGCGTAAGATGCGGCAAGGACTGGATGAACAGTTGATTGAAAATGCGCGCCTACATTCTGAGGAGGAGGAAAAATACAATGCGAGTCTGCAGATTGCCATTAATGATGCCGAATATTGTAGGCAATTGGCGGAGAAGTACTTGAGTGCGGGCGTTGACTATTTACCACCACACCCAAATTGGCTGATTTACGCATGTCCGCAAAAAGATTTTGTCAGCAAAGAGTTAAGGGACCAAGCGGGTGACGATCATAAATCGAATGATGCAGAAACTTACGAAAAACAGTGCGCACCGGCATCGCATGCGCGCAGCACAATTGGTCGAGGGTTAAGCGTGGGCCAAGCGCAGAAAGGAAAAAGTTAGAA
>NW_016179235.1:0-7394 GCF_001687245.7 Rhagoletis zephyria | reverse complement strand
GCCGAGTTCCACCAAACTTGGTTCAATTATTTTATTTAGTCTAAGTCAGTATATTGTCGAAAAAATTTGAAATCGGGGAAACCACGGCCCAATCGGAATAAGTACAGGAAAGTTGAAGAAACTGAAATGAGTATATACATAGGTATTTTGGGAAATAATAGTGTAACGACCATCCCATTGTTTTTCGACCGTGAAATTGCGATTACATTGATGCGATTTCTCAAGATTGTGGCGAAATATTTCTCTTTATGTGATTCCGATTCAGAGAGATCCGATCCTTGATCGAAAACTAGATTTACCTTACTACTTAAGGCATTTATAGGAGTCTTATACTCCTTGGCATGACATAAACCACTATGTTCTAAAAGACGACAGCCTTCAGCCGTATACCCTATACTTCTGCCTGGAAAGCACTTGCAAAATCGAACAGATGGGTTGGTATTCTTAATCCCACGGATTCGGAGAAAACGTCTGCTCTAACTCTCCGTTCCATTGTGAAGCCGCCGATGTACAGATTATGTATCCAGGCAGAAATATTAAATTTCCCGCCGCACTTAGTTCTCGATGGGAGAATGACACCGAAAAGCCTGCGAGTTTCTACTGCAGGTCGTTTATGGTTGGACTCTGGCTGAGGCACCTTGGACATCAATCGAGAAATTGTGCTGATATGCCCGATCGTTCTTCCTTTCCATATGCCCAGTTCTCAGAGTCGTGTAGCATGTATCGATACGGTGTGCATTACAATGAGGGCGTCGGTGGGTCAAGTTCTCATCGTCCCGATGCATGCGAAGCTCTGGACTCGGCCTAATTTTACTCGTTCTGTAGGGCTTTCCACCATACCAATGAACCTTGGCATAAGATCGGACATACCACCGCTATCCAGAGTACCATTTTGGACTAAGACCCAATGTGTTAAAAAAAAGCCGCTTATATGAGTAATAAAACAATGCTCGCTTTCTTTACTCCTATATATTTACTTTCCAACTCCGCTTAAGATCCAATATGACTCCCATATATGTCCGCCGTTTACATAATCGTAAGCTTTGGCCATTAAATTTATTCAAAGCTACCTACCTCATACTTGGCTGTAAATGGAATTATGTATGTTTTTTCCATCTTGGATGTCGCTCATCATAGATGGAAATAACTCGGTTACTAAAATTACTAAGTCATCAGCATAGGCCATTCATTTTACTCCCTCCTCTTTGAACCTGGGTAGTACTGAGTGGACGGTAGTAGGCCATAACTTTGGAGAGTTCACTTCACTTTGAGGGGTGCCCCAACTAACGTTCTACTATCCTGCCTCCCAGTTCAGCTGAGATCGTTCTGTTGCTAAGCATTCACAACAACTTCGAGGTTCTCCTACACTCAGTAGTGCTGTTACCATTCAGCATTTTGGAGCAGCAGATTTATTAGGTGTTCAAAGCTTCTCAGAAAACCTGAAAAACCTGGTGTGGAGATGTACTCTTGGCTTAATAACAATTCGCACTAATTATTTTTCTCCCTGAATTTTAAAAGGAGACACTTTCTTTCGATGGACTCATTAATTCTTATAGAAAAAATTCGATGTAAAGTAAAAAAAACAGATTTACCTGTTAAAAATATTGATGCCAATTCCTTCCCGGGCTTTTTTTTTAACAGCATGTATGCGAATCCAATAAAATAAAATTTTAATAAGACTAAAATACTAGTGGTGTTACCATTCAGCATTATTATAATTTTTGAAAACTATCGATGTCGGTTTTAGCGGAACTCCTCTCTTCTTTACATCTCTTAACATTACATAAATATTTTTTTATCCAAGAAAATTAACAGTACAGTCGGCAAAAAAAAATTTTTGTTATTGGAATTTTTAGCAACTATAAGCTTACACTGAGTGCATCTGGCCACCCTAGGCAGATATTCTTCACTACTATAGGCAAATGCAGGGCCGGATTTAATTAATATGCCGCCCTGTCCCCAGTGATAAATGCCGCCCTTTTATTTTGAACCTACATGAACTATTTTTTTGTTACTTTTGGCCTTATAACATATATATATATAAACATATAACCGCTGTGGTGTAGTGGTAAGCAGTGCGCGCTTTCACTCATCAGCACCTGGGTTCAAGCCCTGGTCAAAGCAACATCGCAAAAAAAATAGAAAAAGGTTTTTTCTTAACAGCGGTCGTCCCTCGGCAGGCAATGGCAAACCTCCGAGTGTATTTTTGCCATTAAAAACAGCTTCTCATAAAATGCAATCGCCGTTCGGAGTCGGCGTAAAACCGTAGGTCCCTCCGCTTTGTGTGACAACATCAAGGCGCACGCCACAAGTCGGAGGATAGGCTCGGCCAAACACTAACGTATGTGTAAAGCGCCAATCTATTATTAGATTTCCTATGCGTGACTTTTCAAACATGTGGCAACCCTCTTCAAAATATTTTCATACTACAACCATATTAAACCTTTTTCGTGTGACACGTGTGATACATATTCAAATTAATTCAAGTAAAATTTTATTTTTCAAATAGGTGGCGGTTCTCCTACGTGTAGTTGAGAAGTAAAGCTTTTTCAAACCATATTGTAATAATTCATCAAATCAAATTAATTTAATTTTGAAACAGGCAACTTTGTAAAACACCTCGATAATGGGCCTTATGAAGAAAAAATAAGCAATTGCTTTTTCTTAAACTTTCATAACTTTTACTCGATTTATTCACATAAATTTAAGTAAAAGGTCTGAAATTTTATGAAAAAGCTATTGCTTATTTTTTATTAATCAGGCCCAATATTCTAAATGTTCAAACTAAAAGCTTCTTAACAATCTTCCGTTTCACACCCATAATTTATGTTTTCATATAGCTTGCGAATAATTAAAATAAATTTGACTTTTGAAGCAGGTGGTCACCTTTTTCAAAATATTTTCAAACTGCAACCTTAACAGCTCTCCTTCATGAGTAGGGAATTGATTTTATACATATGTATATCTCTATACTAGATTCCAGTAAGCTACGGCAAACGACAAATTCTTCCTGAGATATGCATTATGAAAAATGTTTTTATGGGAGCTACCACGCCCCACTGCTTAGGCGAGGTAAAAGCTATCCTTTCTTTTAATGAGAAATAGCAGCTATAACTTCTACCTTGTGTAAATTATTTGCTATTTTCCCAAAACATTTTTCATGAGAAACGGTCTCAACCTACATACATACATTAAATATTAACAAGTAATTTTTAGCAAAAAAAAACCGACTTCAACTCTCATATAAAAAAAAAATATATATATATATATATATCTCATGATCCACTGATCGGATCTTAACCAGATTAGTATGGGACCACCTCTGAGACACTACCTTTCCGATGCAAATTATCGAAATCGGTTTGCGTGGTCCAAAGTTATGCGGTAACATACATAAAACAAAAACAAAAAAAAAAANGAAGTCGGTTAAAAAAAAAGTGTATTCTACGGCGCGCATAGCAATGCTGCAGATATACATACATATGGCGCTCAGTACCGGAGCGCTAAAAACCTTTTGTGCAGCTGTCAATTATTTCAATCCCATTTTCGATCCTACATATTCCTGCTGTAAAAAGT
The DNA here is from genome assembly GCF_001687245.7 of Rhagoletis zephyria. Taxonomy (NCBI): domain Eukaryota; kingdom Metazoa; phylum Arthropoda; class Insecta; order Diptera; family Tephritidae; genus Rhagoletis; species Rhagoletis zephyria. The sequence goes on along the minus strand of NW_016179235.1, from coordinate 3,818 downwards.
CAAACTTTCCTTTTATGATACTTAAAACAAAATCAAAAGTGCCGCATTGGGAGGAAACCACAAAAATATTATTTAAACTTAATAAAACTAAAAAGTTCTAGACTAAATATTTTCCCCCTAAAATCAATATTTTTATCGGAAAGCTAATGAAAATTCCCTTCCAAAGCAGACGCAGAAAAGTAAAATCAAGCCACGCTTGTGTAATTTCTGAAAACCTGAAAATTATCGCGCGCAGTAAAAACGCGATCCCCTGTATTTTGACAACCCCTACTAGGCTTGTGCTCTTTACGATTTGCTCGAGTTGCAGCATAATTAGACGAAATAAAATTTTGAGAAATGTTTACCTTATCCAGTGAAATTGAAAAACGACAAGAGCAAAATAGCCTAACAGCAGCAGGTTTAGGCACAGTAGATAGTCAATAACCGATTTAGTTTGAATTATTATCAAAAATATGTGTAAAATTTAGAAGGCTTTAGATAACTGACATTAAAAACTCATCCGAGTTTATGTTTCAAACTTTGCCGCCCCTCAAAATCTGCCGCACTGTGCCAGGGCTCCGACAGCATCTAGCGTAAATCCAGTGCTGGGAAAATGAATCATTGCTGTTTTGTAACTAACAAATAATATGAATTGAATTTTAAACAAGTAATTTTTGAGCAAAAAACATAACCAACTTCAATTCTCATATAAAAATTTAGGAGTACCGTTAATTTGTTCATGATCTAATGATCGGATCTGAACTAAATTAGTATGAGACGACCTGTAAGACATAAACTTTCCGATAGAAAAAAAAATATCGAGATCGGTTGATGTGGTCCAAAGTTATGCGGTAACATACATAAAAAAAAGTCCAAAAATATGCGGTAACATACATAACAAAAATATATATATATATATACATATATTCCGACGAATTGATATTTAACCTTCTCCTTTTTTTTCAAGTCGGTTAAAAACTACAAAACCGGGTGCATGATTCCTTTATATACAGATAAATTACTTGAAAAACCTTATTCTTTACACGAAGACTCAACAGAAAGAAGAGTCATGAGATAATGATAAGGATGTTATTGTCATGAAACAATCCAAACATTGGCAGAATCATGGTATAAGTGGCAACTTAGTTTATGTAAAGAACCTGAAGAAGTGTTTGAAGGAAATCGGAAGTGTGGTGTCAAATTGAAATTTGAAAAAGAACACCCTATTTCAAAAAAATTTTCAAGAACGCCCTATTTCAGAATTCGTTTCAAAAACGCCCTATCTCAGCTGCCGATTCAGAAACGGCCAATATCACCACATTTTCAATACATTTTGGAGTAAGATAGGGCATTTTGGAACCGAATTCCGAAATAGGGTGCTTTTCAATAAAATTCTGGAATAGGGCGTTCTTGAAAAGTTTTTAAGATAGGGCGTTTTCGAACTGGCTGCCGAGATAGGTCGATCTTCCACTCAGCAGTCGATATGTAGCTGTGGTTTTTCCTGATGTATCATTTACATTAAATACAAAGTTATCGAAAAAATCGATTTTTCGGTTTTTACAGGGTGTCGAACAAAATTTTTTTACACTCCAGAAATACTCCTAGAAGAGTATTCAAAATCGTGATACGGTAACTGTCTACTTCTGAACTGGTTATCGATAAATCCCTTTTGCATGCAAACAACTGGCGCATTTAACATGGCGATAGCCTAGGAAGTGTCAATTGCCCCCGCTGCATCCCTAGTCCTAAACTCTATAGTTCCGGACCAGTTCTAAATTTTTTTTTAATTTTTGGTTTTTCCGTATGTGTGATCTTAAATTATTTTCAAAGAAATGTAAACTCAATTTGAAATTAAATTGGTTTGAATGATTGTAAGAAATGTACGTTTACATACCTTTGGCTGCAGCTGAGTTTGCAGAGGTTCTTGCTGTTATTGGTTAGATTCCAGAAGGTCCCAAGATGTTAAAATGTTAACACAAATGTTTTTTTTGTAACCGAACTATAAAAAAGCATCTGCGCAGTGCGGAAAGAAAGCGTATTGGACCGAAAAATCAGCCTAACACATTTCGCTGATTTTGGACTGGTTATTATCATCGGACGGGTTCGTTTTTGGCGGCAAAGATATGGTACGAAACTAACACGGTTTCCCTGCAGGGGTCTAATGTGCATACATATGAACATATGTATGTATGGATATGTATTTTATTTCGCGCTAGACACCCATAAATTAGCACCATAAAACAAATGGCATCCATGCAAAGGCGCACACACAAACGTCTTCAAGCTGAATTTTTAAGTGGCTTTTACATTGTAATTCTCTTATAACATTTTGACGAACGTTCAAGCAGTGTTGCCATTTGAGCGATTTTCCCACTTGATCTAGCGATTTTATTTTTTTACTTAGCGGTAAATTTAAGAATTTGGTCACTAGCGGGATTTTTAGTGTTTATTTAGGAGCTCATAGCTAGATTTTAGCGATTTTATGTATAACGATCGCAATTCTTTACATTTACATTTTGCACTGCAAAAAATCGATGAGACTGAAACGCTGTTTGCTATTACTAATTTTTTAAAGTTTAACTTTTTTCGCATTTACAACTTTACAGCAAAGGTTTGTATTTAATTTGACACCACATGTACATATCGTCGTTTAAAGTACAAAACCGCGTATCGTCATTCTGCAAAACCGCGTAACTGACATTGGCTGCCAAAAATTTGATTTCCTCACACAAGCTCTTGGCTCAATCCTTAACCATTCGTCCTGAAATATACTAGCCAGATATCCGATTGCTTTAAAAAAAAAGAACCATTTTGAAACATGCTCTAGAAAATAATTTCTACAACTTCACATACGCGGTTTGGCATTTTGTTGATACGCGGTTTTTCACTTTAAACGACGATATGTTTTATTTACTTTATTTACTTTTTGTTGTACATATATGAAGGTATAGACCAGGGTAGCCAACTCATTATTAAGAATTCCCCGATTTTGCCCACCCAACTCGTATGTATGTATTTTGATATATTGCTAGTATTTTTTCTATTTATTTTATGTTTAAATATGTATAATTCATCTATGTATTCATAAACCAAACCAAACTTTTATTAGGTTTGTTATTAAATAAAGAATAAAAATTTTATATATTTTATTTACATACATTCACAATTATTATTTTTTTTTGTTATTTAATTTGAGTTATTTTTATAAAAATATAACAAAACCCGTTTAAATCCGTTTTTTCATGAAAATTTCGAGCTTTTTAATTCGATTTTCTAGAAAATTTTTGAGTATAATGTTTTGTAGCCCAATTCTAGTGCAAATTTCAAGTACCTGAAAATTGTCGTATTAGATTTTTTTTTTTCCTAAGCTGTTGCGGTTTTCTTCCACATAAAATAAATTGTGTTTATTCGTTATATGAAAGCAAATGCTACAAAGAAAATTTTAAAAAATCAGTGGTAATTTTTAGTCATTCGAAACTTTATTATACAAGAATTGCTACAAAGCTGCATATGGCTCATTCCACGGTGACGGGTGAGACATTTCAACCTAAATTTTTTTTTAAATCATTATGAAATTAGTGAAGCAAAAAATAAAAATTATTTACACCTAATTCCTCACAATAAAAAACAGTTGTTCCCATGTAAACTGAAATTCCCCACAAAAACGGTCCATTCCCCACGCAAACTGAAATCCCCCGCAAGTCGCGTTGGCGTTCCTGGTATAGACTTAAATATGCAAATAAGTTTTTCATTGACAACATTTTATAAACTCCGAAAAAGCTTAATAGTCACGAAAACGAAGACGGCATTCTTATAACCAATTTTTAAACCTTTGGATT
>NW_016179234.1:0-7395 GCF_001687245.7 Rhagoletis zephyria | reverse complement strand
GTGTTGCGGGAGTACCACTACGGTTGCCTTGAGTGCCAAGCTCGCGGTAAAGAGTCGTGCAAAAACAATTCACACCGCCGCCAAAGTCGCAGCCGCTAATGTGGTGCTGGTGGCGCTCCACTTGCCGCAGCCAACATTGAAATGCCAGCCGGCACGTGTTGAGAAGGCTACACGAATCAATGCGAAAGCAAAGGCGAAAAATGGCAAATGCGCGAATTCGCAAATTTAATCTTCTATTCCAGATTCGAAATTCCCTTTTTTATTTCACATTATTTGTTACTATTTATTGAATTCGCTATTACGCTGCGCCGGTGTACAGAGTCTTGCAAGCGCCGAAGCACTTTTACCCTCAAATGAAGCTATGGACCGGCGCATGCGCAACACGTGTTCGCGAAGGCGTTGCGATGGCGAATAAATAGTCGAGTTCGCTGCTTGAGTCTTTTGAGCAAACTACTCTACACTTGAGCATGCTTGTGTGTTTGTGCATATCGCTATGCTATTTGAGGCGAATAAATGGCCAAAAAGCAAATATTCTTCGCAAGCAAAAAAACAACAATAGGTATAAAACTAAGTGCTGCAATGGCATATAAATATGTACCTACATAAACATCGATGTGGCACCTGAAGTGCTGGGTACACTGAAGCAGTTGAGCTGACCGTCAGCGCAGCTAACATAAAAAAACAACAACAAGTTCGAGAATGGTTTAATGACAACTAAACGTTTTTGGGGTTCGCGTGATGTTTTCATTTATTGGACTGTANTCGGAGCAGAAGTGAAAAAACGCAAAAAGACTAAATGAAAGACAGGCAAAGTGTGTGCCTAATGCCAATAATATAAACAAAAGCGCTTTTTAGAAAGGTTTCATCGTCGAGTGAGCGGCCAACGGCGTTGCCAAGTAGCCGCACAGTAGCACTGAAAATGTCTGTGAACGCAACACAAAAATAAAACAACAACAACCACAACTTAGCTGTCGGCTTGCCATTTGTCTGCTTTAATCGAAGCGAAGTGGCCGTGTCCTGCGTCAAAGTAAGCTTTGCCTCCGCCCCTATCACCTCTACGATGGGTATCAGCAACAGCAACAGTGGTGTCACTGCTTTGCGATTTTTTTTTTATTTTTTTTTGCTTTTTGAATTGAAAATTGAATTGAATTTCCGAATGTTGCGGTACGATTTGGTGACTGGGACGAGCTCGCCAAGTGGCTAATGGCAAATGGGCAAGCAATAAGAGCTGCAACAACAACAAACGGCATGCTAATGCAACAAGGTTCGCGGCCGAGCTGGAGTGAAGCACCGCAAATCGTGCCGCTTAAATATAAACCAAAATTATCACGACATTTGCAGCGATTTGTGTGCGCATTTCGATTTTTTTACTTGCACTGCAATATTGCATTTGGTTTTACGAGGGTCGCATGGACAGCACTGGTTGTGGCTATTCTAAAAAAAAAATATATATACATATATATATGCGGCAAATTGAATCAAAATAAACAATTTTATTATAAAATATCATCAATAAAAATTGCACGACAAAAAATATTTCAGAGCTGATCTTTTTACGATATATGTAATGGTCTTGATAGTTTTAGGGAAATTCACCAGCTTGGTCAACTTAGCTTTAGCTTCAATTACTCCCGCAGATTTCGCCTAGCGGGGACCACACAAATCTCCTTCCGGGAACGCAAAAGGCCTCTGTAAAAATCTTATCCTGAAACACGTGATGGATCAGTATTCAAAGTGAATTCGGCAGCAAGTTAAGAGTCTCCAGTTTATCGAATTACGGCTCTCATTTGACTGTATATTTTCTCATTTTCTAGTTGCTGAGTATGTTTGGTTAAACTGGCTGGCTCTGTCCCATATATTGACTTTTTGGTTATGAAGTCCAAACTCTTGGCGAATCTTGCGGCTCTTATAAAAAGTCCTGAAATTTAAGTCTTTGAGATGTTACGGCATAGACATGTACTGCTTTCTAAGATCTCCCTCGTTCCCATCCATTTGCGTTTTCTACACACGTCACTAACAGTAACTCCAAGATTCGCGCTATTCTCCAGGTAATTACAACTCTCCACCTGGTCTGCTCGGTCATCTCTAAACTAAAAACTAAACCATCGATTTCCTATGCAATTATTTGGGCTGAATCCAATTCGGCTCCGGAATGGCTCCAGCACGCAAGGTTTATGATATAATGTACCACGCAGAATATCCCATTCCATCCTTCAATTTTGAAACGTATATAAATATGTTTAAAGTTCCCCTCTCTGAGTTGCATGTTTTTTGCCTATCGCCGGTAGTATCCTAGCAGATTTGGCTTACCGCCGGATGGTCGATTGACGGTATGCTGAGTACCTTTACTGGACACTAGATACGCTGAATTATTTCCATTGGTGCCACAGAGTTTTAATAGGCCCACATCGCAGAGCCAATTTCGTTGGATGAAGCAATGTCGTCGGGTGATATCGGCCGCAGCATTTCGCATAGTAAAACAGGCAAAAAATATAAAAATACAAAAGCGTAAAAATGAGTCCGCAAATTTTCCCATTTTGCTTATTCCTGATAATTATCTGCTAGAAAAGTGAAGAAACAGAGCTATTTTATCAATAGGGGTATTTTCTGAGTCTTGCAAAGCCCTTGCATGGTGCACAGATTGCACGGATTGCACGGTTAAAACCGGTTTTCGTATGGAACAGCTTTGCAAACCGTGCAATCCGTGCACCGTACAAGGGCTTTGCAAGACTCAGAGAATACCCCTAATGACAACTCAAAGTGTAAACAAAATCAAATCGCTGAGCGAACTTCGTCGGAAAAAAGTTCGCTGTCAAAATTAAAACACGCTGTAGTGTACGAGATTGCACACAACCAAAGCGGCAAGGAAGTTCGTCTGCGAAAATTCGGCGAGAGCAGATTTATTTTGGAAGATTTTTAAATGACATTGCATACCGAGCTTAATGGCTTAATCCCAAAGTTATTAAAAAATAAATTATCCGAAATTACAATTTCCCCAATACTTGCCTCAATAGATAATCGCCAGTGATATATAAAAAACCAATAGTATTGTTTTTCAATCTTTTGCAGTCTTAGCTTTATAAATTTTTAGTTTTAGAACAAAGACTAACAGCAAATATTTTGATATAACCCTATTTTCCAGCTCTTTACAAAATTTAGGAAAATAACTCAATAATTTAAAACTTTCCGACATGCGTATGAAACAATAAAGGTTAGAAATATTTATAAAAAAATATTGTTAAGTATTTTTTATTTAGTTATTTACTAACAACATTAAGCATAAAAATAAAATATTATGAACACCGTTGTTTTTGTTAGTGGTGCAGTAAATTTATTTGAAATTTATGACCGCACAAGCAAATGGCTTGGACTGCTGCTGATGCTGTTCTAGCTTCTTTTATTATTTGATATTTATTTCTGCTATTTAAATCTGTAGCTGCCGATTGAGGATAAATGCAAAATTCATAATTGAAATGTTTTCGCTTTGCAACTTGATGAGGCCTGTGGCGTAGCTTTTAGCATAGTGGCCACTTCTAGTAGATGCATTTTTGTTGGCTGGTGGGGTGAGTAATGCCACTAAAAACAAAAAAAAAAAATGGTTAGCCTAAGCAGCAGGTGCATAAAGCAATTGCATTTAACATTTGAGGTAGACAATTATGGTTATGTGCGACTGTCGTTGGCGGCTACTATACTACAGTTAATGTGTTTTAAATAAAATACTTAATCAATTAGATAAAATCTTAAATTTGTATTGCATTTATTTTATTTTAATTAAGAAGAGAACGTGATTTTTTAATTTTATGTTAATTGCTGATTTAAAGTTAATTTTTGCAGCATAAAAAAGTAGCTTCAAGTTTCAAAGTCGATTTTTATCAATGAAGTTTCATAGCAACTTCATTCATTCATCCGACTACCGAGCTTAGCTAATACTCACCTCATGTCAGCCACAGATTTACGAGTTGCCCACTGACACGCAGGCACCAAAACCGCATGAGGCAAACAATAGAAGTGTTGCCGGTTGCCTTGTCGCCGTAATACCATCACGCGCACAGCTGCTAATAATCTTGGCAAACACATCTAACTACTGGGTGTTCTTCGAGCGCCTTCAACTCAATTCCAAGTCGACGTGGCATCAAGCAGCTTCGAGGCACGTTTTAGAGACCACACCGACGCCGACACCGATGCCAAGCAGGCAATGCAACACAAACAAGGTAATGAGCTCTGTAACACTTGCCACCCGAGCGATAAGCGACAAGCGTTGTGTGATTGTGTGGGAATTGTAGCAGCAAAGTACATGGAAATGTATGTATGTAAATATTTGTACACGACTTGATCTACACACACACACACACACACACACACACGTGTGTAAATAGCTAGTACCTGCATAATAACAATCTTATTTGATTTTTAGTCTCAATGTTTTGCCATCAAAACACCCCCATTTCCCCGTCCACCTCCACCTGCCTTCTGCCTGAACTATTATTATTGTAAATATCTGCTTTGCACTCGGCGTTCCGCACCTGGCAATTAGCACTTGGCAGCTACTTTTCTTACACACCCTTCAATTTTATTTGTATACATTTATTTTTTATTTTATTTCTATTACGCCCGCACAATATTCCGAGGTACATATATTTCGAATATCACTTTTTAAATGATCGGTAAGTAAACCCAGTAGTAAGATTGTATACGTGCATTATGCTTTCAATACAGGTACTTAGATGGGGTTATATTGAAGTGGCTGCCGGTGACCCCGCCAGCAGACCTAGCCCCTAATTATGGGCCCGCACGCATCTGAGAGACCCTCCTCTTCAAACCATCGTGTGGAGTCTGCGAAGCTATGTAGTTGACTTACGGATGCTGAGGCTCGATTTTCAGATCTGCGAAACGGGCCTTCATGAGTAATCAATGTTCAGAAGAAATAAATATTTCATTCTTGCGGACATCGTCGATTATAGCCTTAATGTGAAAGTTAAAGCTTTGAATGCCAAAAGTTTCAGTTCCTCCACTCTTTGGCATCACACCTTGAGAAGTTGGAAAAACTTATTTACCTAGTACAATAGCTGTATAGTCGTGGAGTGCTACTTGGGATGTTGTTCTTGGTTGAGTCCATACAAGTGGAGTAAATTTTTAGCTTTTTGACTTAGAAAATGAATATTAATTTATAATCAAATATATAAACATATCTTTTAAGCTGAATACTTGAAAACAAAACTTTTCTTTTACAGCAGACGACGAACTGAATCTGTAGCCGTTCATGGCTGGTCTTCTGTAGTGCTGGGCTCATCCGTGGTCCGATTTTCGCGCTACTCGGTATGTAGATCAGGAAGTAGATTCACAAAATCTCACAAAATCTCGCAAGATAAAAGAGTAATAATAGCTGCACCTCATATGTAATTTGCTCCTCGTTTAGCGTTATCGGTAGCGTTTGCCTTTGTTAGGACGCCGAAGAAAAAAATTCAAACAATGACATATAAATCAGACACCTTCTTAGAGCCTGGTAGGTGTCATATGAAAGGTAAAGAAAAACAATTTTTGATTCTACGGTGTAACAAAATCAATAAAATTGCAAAAACACTCACTGGTTCTAAAAACATTCAGGAAAAAAATGGCAAACTTAATACGGTCATAAAAAAAATTGGCCTAGGAATAGAAACCGAATTTCATTAAGATATTCTTTACAACTCTATCAGAGCTGACAACTCGGTAGTTGGACAAAATTTTATTGGGTAAAAAATAAATCTACAAGAACAAAGAAATAGAAAGAACAAAATAGACGTTAACAAATACCGAACTAGATCCTTACCGCGCGTGGTGTGATTGCCCCTAATCATTTAAGTAATTCGTGGGTCCACTTACTCAGCACTAAATAAACTACAAAAGGAAACGAAAACTTGCTCCAAATTTCTTGGAGAGGGAAACAATTTTTTTTTTTGAAGTTTTCCGTGGAAAAAATTTGACTGAAAATTCTCTGATAAGTTTCCTAGACGAAAGATGAACGAACTACTCGTAATTCAAAATCTCTAACACCTTCTCATTATTAGTTGACTTACGTTTAAGCCACAAAGTTTTCGGATTTAATTTGAGAGTTACAATCTTTTAAAAAGATACAGCGAAAATACCGGGTTTCCCTACGCAAAAGTTATATAAAATTAGGTTTTATCGATTAACTGATAAATCTTCCAAAAAGACCGAAGAACTCCTTCTCCTATTTCCACCCGCTTCTATTCAGTGAAGCGCAAATTTGTTAAATCCAAATATGGCTCAGAGAATTCGATTAGGCCAAAAGAATAGTCTCTTTGTGCTTTACATATGCAGAATGTTATATACAAAGTTTTGCAAGATACTTCAAGGAAGTGGTTTTGGTAAGATTTTTCCCTACAGAATATTGTTTTAGTTTTAATATCGATTTCTTCTGTTTGTCACATTTCGCACATTCCTTTTATGAAAAGTCCATTCCTTTGTTAGAAAAATTTATTCTAATTAGTATTTTTTGATTGCTGCCCCGTTATTGCAATTTTCTTTCTTCCAAGTAAACTAACCTTTTGTCTGTTCCTTTGAGCTTCGGACTTAAACCTGTGGAACTGTCAAACTACAATTTTAGTCTCTCAAGTCAGAGTAAAAGGAGTGTCAGAAGAAAAAATCATGTAACTTCTGAGTGGTAAGAGTTGCTCAGTTACTCTCTCAGAAGTGTGCCCAGGTATTAGTGTTTTGTGCAGAGGAACGAATTCCTGTAAGTTCTGACTAAATCCTGTAAACCTTACTCGTATTGGAAAATACTAATTTATGTACATTTGTAAATTCATTAAATTTTAAATTTTTTTATATTTGTCTCTTATTTAGCTTTGTACAAACTAAAAATGAAAATTTTTGATGTTCCCCCTCAGTTGAGAGAAGTAAAAAAGTATGATGATAAGGTTCTAGACTTGTAAAATGAGTCTTTTTTAGGACCAAGATGCCAAATAAGATGTAGGAAAATAAAATATTTGTGTAAAATATATACATAGTTAGTATGTATGTGAGTGACTCTGTCGTCAATTCATGCAGTTCGTTTAATAAATTAACTATGAGTTTATTCGTTTCATTTTTCTAAGTTCGCGTTGATTTGATTTTTATGTGAGTTTTTGTGAATTGAATTTTTCAATGAAATCGATTAGTAAAGCTTCTCGGTGATCTTAACTTTGCCGTATTTGCCGTGGAGGGCGTGGCGGGCGAAGGCAAGAATGTTGCTATGATGCGCATCCCCCGGGTAGATTTTATGCACCACTGCGGCGTGAGTGTGGTGAGCAGGTACAAGGTGTACCAGAGCGGCGTGGTGGTGGTGATGTTGATCGACAATGCGGGCATGGTGGTGGAGGAGGGGACCGTGATAAGCTTCGGCGTGATGCAGAT
>NW_016179233.1:0-7395 GCF_001687245.7 Rhagoletis zephyria | reverse complement strand
TAGGCACTTTTTAATAAATTTGAAATTCGCTAGAAAGTACTTTGTGCCTGTTTATGACCTCTCCTAAACATTTGAGATTTTTCGAGTTGCGATTGATTTTGATTTAGGGTGCGATATACACATAAATATATGTTTCTTTTGTATGAATATATATTGTTGGGTCGAAACTATGTATGTGCAGTCAGAACCGTTGCATTAAAGTTCTGCCAAACAAAATTGGTCAGATAATTGGTAATAAAGTCGTCGCTGGCCAGTACGAATAGATTAAATTAAATAGGAGCCTCGACGACTGTCGGCTAAGTTGTTGTTGCAAGCGTTGCGAGACGTAAAGCGATATTGTAAGCAACACAATAAGATACCAAAGCGATTACTTGACTTTGGAGATTGAAGACTTTAGACAAGGTCAACAAAACTTTGCGGTATAGCTATATGCCTTCTTCCACATAACACTTTAGGAGAGAAAATATGATACACAAAAACGCCAAGACACGTAAACTTAATTTTGGATAGTAGCTTAGTGATCCGTATGCCGTTTTTCTAGATTAGGTAATTTTCCCAATATATTTTCATTTTAAGTTTGTGTTGCGAATGAAAAAGAATTCAAAGTTTAACATGGAAAATATTACTCATACGCCATGTACGAGTACGGCCAAGTTTGTTATGGCGTATAAGTAACATTATTTCTTGTTGATAATAAAAAAAAAAAATATTGCGAATTTTCATTTGACCATTCAAAACTTGTTTATTAATCCGTTGATTTTCATCGAACGTAGCTTGTTTTTTTGGCAAAAGAATAGGATTTAATATAATGGAAAAAAGTTGCAAAACTTTTTTTTTCATCCATAAATTTTATTTTTAGTTTTTAGTTGTTTTTTGGGTTTTTTTTAAGAAGAATGTCTTTTGAAATTAAGCAAAGCATTAAGGAAAAGCAGTCCGGCTAAATGGAACGCTGAATTGACCAAATCTCGTAAGAGGCCCAAAAAAACTGAATAGGGTATTCAAAATCCAAAAGAGAATGTTGGTCCGAATACCATATTGTGCGAAAGAAATATGTATAAGATCCAAAGTTGTACATCAAAATATAGTTATTATAGACCATTTTTTGTTGATAACATGAAACAGTCTGCCATACTGTTTGAGGTAGTTCTAATGGTTATTTTGGCTCTATCAGAAAATTCAAAAATCCAATATACGAAGTAAACGATCCACTTCATCGTTGCTATAGAATTTCAACATTCTCTTGGAAACCTCTTATACAGGTAGCAGGACTTATTAATAAGTGTCGTGAAAATCGTTGTTGCAATACTGACAACTGTAAAAAAAATCGACAACAGCGCAGTGACGATATTTCTCCTCACACGGAGAAGAAAATAGTTGGGCTCATTGAAAGGCGTGATACAAGACATGCCCTATGGGTAAAAAATAATATGGTCGCCGTAGCCATCTTCGATGATCCTCCTTGTAGCTGTCAGGCGTTGGCTGGCTTTAAATAGCACAGTTTTCATTTTCCTTCCCTGGAAAAATGATTCAGNCAGACTGAGTTTTCAGGAGGTCTTTGAAAAACCGCACCTTAAAATCTTTGTCGAACATTTCGATTTATGGTATCTATGCAGAAACTCTATTTGTTTCAAAGACTTCGGCGCCTGCGAGTTCTGGTATTTCGTACCTGAACGTGCAACTTTTCAGGTAATTGTGTGGCATTTCCCTCGAAGTGATCTTTTTTCGTCTATATTCACCGTGTGTTCGCGCCTGTATATAAGGGTTTATTTCCAAAGGAAAGTGGGATAATGTTGCACAAAAATTGTTTAAAAATTAAATTACAAGCTCCTTGTGACTAAGTCTGTTCCATAAAGTGTCAGAAAAATTTGATTTCAATAAACACACCTGCGTCTATTCAGCATTTAACTCTCTTTTTTATACACAAACTAATATATAAAAAAATCAGAAGCACATATTCGTGGCACTTCATTTGGTGTCGGTCGCATTTTTTAATGAAAGCAACAATTATATTGTTAAAAATTTGCGTGAGTCAGCGCACTTAATGTTCTTTTTTACTAAAACATTTTTTACGAAGACACATAAATTATAAATTAAAAATAATTACTATTTTACCATAACAATTAACTGCAATATATTAAATTGCTCTATAAATTTGATTTTTTAATGTCAAAGTTCGTAAATACTTTAGGGCTTTGGTGAAATTAATTTTCGTTCTAGCGTATTTACGATAATTATTTTAGCATCGCATGCAACATACATATCACAGTATATCACTTTGCATGTAAATTTTGCTATTCAATGAAGTTTTAGGCACATACATACTAGTTAATTTAGTTTATGCTTCCAGCAAACATATTCTGAGCTTTCTGAATATATGAGTCCGAAAGGAGTCCTTGGTGGGTAAGAAATATGAGTTTNATATGATTCAAGTTATGAGCCATCACTTTGTGCGAATATAAAAACAATATCTAAATATTCGAAATTTATATCTAAATTTATTTGAGCAGGTATGGAAAATAATTAGGTATGTATGTATATATGCTCATGTGTATGAATGGTATTTGAAATAAATTTTAGCTGAATGCCTTTAAAAAATGCCTTTGCAAATATGGCTTTAATACGAGTCAAAGAACAATCCAAAATAAGAGTCCGAAAGAAGCCATTTATGAGGAAAATAGGAGTCATTTAAGAGCCTCAAAAAGAATCTGAAGTGATTCATATATGAGGTCATATATTGTTTTAAAAGAGTCCGAAATGAGCCGTATATGAGGCCAATAAGTGTCCAATATGACTCATATTTTGGCTCATTTGATGCATACATTTAGGTTCATATAAATCAACCTTCGGAGGAAGGATAATTAATTACCCCTTTATTCTAGAAAGCATAAAGTTTTATATGCCTGACCGCTGTCTTTGAAATAACGAACTTTTTTTCTTGAAACAAGTTAGATGGTAGTTGTGCTTAAAATGCTCACCTTAAGAGAATTGAATTCTTTCTCAAATTCTATAGCCTCTTATTTATTTTAATTTTGATCTGTATTTCTTATCTTTTAAAATTAACTTTATACGTAATATGAATCAAAATTTTTGAAAGTCTAATTTTAATTTTTATAATTTCTCCATAGTCTGTAAGTGAACGTTTGTTACATATTTATGCCTAGGCCCCAGATTTCTATGCATTTACATTTGTTTTTTTTTGTGGTAAGTCATAGGAACTTAAAGATCTGTTAGTGCATATTTTTACATATTTTGCCTTAAATGCATATAAAGGCATATTTTGTCAACAAAGCATATTTAATTGCATCTCTTATTAAACGTCGTTTGTCTAGAACGAACAATTGCAATAGCATTTGATGATTCCATGCAGCAATTCGGTACTGATTTCGTCGAAAATTACTTTAATGTCACAAACGCAGCGCCATATATCGAGCCCTAACCGCCAAATAAACGTAAGTGAATTGCATCTAGATGGTCTACGGGCATTTCTGCATCAAAAAGAAAATTTTTCAAAAATAAGTCACTTACGTTTTTTTGGTGGTTAGGGCCCGATATGGTATAATCAGCAAAGGTACTGAAAAAAGGAAAAAAATCATTGTGTGAACAAGTGCATCTTGGACAAAAAATCAAGGAAAAATTGGATACTATTCTACAAAAAAAAATGGTCAGGGGACACCAGGAGTCACTATTTTGTGGCCATCGCCCTTCAAAAGAAGTTACTTACGGCCAAAGGAAATAGTTAATAAATAGCTACCACTAGTCGACTGCTAGTTAGTGAATAGTTAGCCCATTTCCGGCAGGGTACGGACGTTACATTTGGACGTTTCTTTTAACTTTTTTGCCTACAAAAATATTATAAGTACTTATGAGAACAAAATAATGGAAATTTGAGTGTGTATTAATGTCGATGTATGTATTTGCTATCGAAATTTCTGTCCGGACGTTACTGAAAAAGGAGGCGATTTTGATATGACCATATAAGTGAACTTATTTGCGCAAATTGTTATATGTATATGAAGAGCAAAATATCCAATAATTCTTTGAAGAGAAAATAATGAAGTTAACAAAATGTAGTAATAAAAGCAAAATAAAGGTTGGATTAGCTTTAAAACAATTAGCTATGTGCGTTCGGGAAGTTACGTTACGGATGTTTCTCTTTTTGCGGTTGAAAAAATTTATTTTTTAAAGCGATTTTATTGTATTTTATCAGGGACGGTTATATTATAAGTAAAATAATTTAACTTAGCATTTAATCATTATTTTATGATTTTTTTTTTGCTTAAAAATTATAACTATTATTGATTTTTATTTTTTTCGCCCAACGAAATAATTATTGGTTGATTTTTATCTTTTTGATCACAATTAATGATTATTTTATGAATAATTATTTTTTTTCGCTCCGAGATAATAATTATTATTGAGTTTTATTCCTCCACTTAAAAATAATGATTAATAATAGTAAGATTAAAGATGGCATCCTGACGCAACCAATTAAAATATTGACCTAAAAATTTTGGGACTTATTCCTTTTATTAGGATGTCGCTATCTCTGAAAAAGATACGTCGGAAATCACGCTGGTATAGCTTTTGAGTTTTTTGAATAATCGTTATTCTTAAGTGAACAAAATCAATAAGAATTATTCTCTTTGAGTGAAACAAAAAAAAAAATCATAAAATGGTCATTATTTTTGATCGAAAAAGTAAAAATCGAGTAATAATAATTTCCTTTGAGCGAAAAAATAAAACTCAAATTTTAATTATTATCTTTAATCTTTATTGGTTAAATTCGAAAAATAAAAATTATTGTAAATTACAGTAGGGCGACGATTACAACTTGTTGAATTTTCTGGTTAAAATAAAAAAAAAATAAAAATAAGTGTGAAAAGAAATATGAAATAAGAATTTTTGACACAAAAAATGCCAAAATTTGAATTTCATGCATTTTTCCCATTTTGATTGACCATTTCTCAGATTCGCTCATATACAAGAATTATTCCTTAGCTATTTTGTCTCTGGCCCTATTAAATAGAAAATCTTTTCCGCGTCGCAGGCATAATATTGACTGTCATTATAATCAGCTTTGTGTTTTTAATAGAAGACGTCAAATAGGCAGCGCTTGGATTGACACAGCCGCAAGAAATCGAATCGCTACTTTTGACGCGCGGCTATGTGACACACGGACTAAAAACTAGAAAAAAACTTTACTACCGAACAGTGTCTCTAATCGTCTACTTAGACACTGAGGGTGTTTTTTTTTTTTAGTTTTGAGTTAAATCTTTATTTTCAGAGGACCATCGATATGTAGAAAGTAATTCTTATTATTATTAGCTTATATGGTGTTCACATGAGGCGATCTTGCAGCAAAATTTTAGTTGAAAGCAACAATCGTACAATTTCAACTAATCGCTTCCAATGAAGTTGGGTGCAGCCAACTTTTGATTCAACTAATTGCCTCTAAAATTGTCTGGAAACTCGCCCCATGTGAACACCATTTTATATTAGATATATTTAGTATCTAAAATTTTTAAGTAAATTCTTTAAATAAAGTAAATATTTACTTGGGTCTCCATGCTGACTCACTCCACAGTCGTTTCCCAATAAGAAGTTTGTCTATTTCACTAAAGCCGCTTAAGCAAATTTACAGAACACTTCAAGTCCCAGTAAGACCGAAACACCTCAAACACGGAGCCTCACTGGCACTCACACTTTCCAGCTGCGGCATAAGTAAAGTGGCGAACTTCCTACCTGCAACCAAAAAGTTTCGAACGAAAAGTTTCCTGCCGCTAAACTGTAAGCTGTAGAAAGTTTCAACGCAACGGCTATTTGCTTGTAGTAGGCCACAACATGGAGGTCGTGGCCACAAATTATGAATAGCGTCTCGCACAAGTTGGCAAATTACAAAAAAAAAAAAAAATATATATATAAAACAAAAACAATAACCAGCTTGCGGCACACACAGCTTGCCTGTCGGGTGCAAACTATTTTGCGCCTGCTGCATTGTTGGCAACTTGTAAATATCGATGACATTTAATTTCCGCTATTGTCGCCAACATCAAAACGACGCTAAAGTAAGGCTGTAGGCAAATAACCGACAATAACGGCCAGTCAACACAATGTAAACGACTACTCAGTTGGTAGTTATATTTGTATATGTACATATGTATTTCGTCGTTTAAAGTACAAAACCACGTATCGACATTCAGCAAAACCGCGTAACTGACATTTGCTGCCAAAACTTGAATTTGCTCACACAAGCTCTTGGCTCCATCCTTATCCATTCGTCCTGAAATATACTAGCCAGAAATGCGAATGCTTTATAAAAAAGAGAACCATTTTGAAAGTCTCTATAAAAAAATATACGCAACCTCACATACACGGTTTTGCATTTCGTTGATACGCGGTTTTGCTCTTTAAACGACAAAAGTAAAAATGCAAAATATGACCCCTACCTAGTCGTCAAAATTAGAAAAAATAAAACCCTCTGGAAACGCTTGTTGCGAATTTTTGAAGACCTGCATGCTAGAGTTTTAATCCTTTTCATTTTGCATCGAATGGCCAGAGTTTCCAGGCTTTCTGATTTAGCTTCCCTTAGAATGGAAAATTTACAACTAATAATGAAACAGTTTGAATTTAACTTTGCAGTAGACACACACCGATGCGTCGACTGCGATTTGTACTTTTATTTGATTTTGGTTGCCTTGGAAACTCACCTTCACGTCTGCCTTAAGCAGGTTTGTGATGACATGACATAAATGTGTAGAGTCATGGATTTCGATTTTGATGTCATACCTGCATGACTTACTACCCTGAATTCTGGACCAAACTTATTTTCGAGCATTCAACCTGTGTATGTATAACCAAATGTATAAAGCATTAAAAGCTCTTCCTGCTGGGTATTTACTAAAAATATATCGAGGGCTTATATTCAATACCCTCTATCTGCAATTTTGATGAAAATGAGTGTTTGATGGTAACGTGAGCTCCGTTACATGTGCCTATGTATATGTTACCGGTAAAATCCGATCCGAGATCAAAGTAGTTTTGCCCAGGCTAAACTAGTTCTACCTATTGCGATATATCTGTCCTACCGAAACTAAATTTGATACAACAAAAAAAAATCTTCCTTATCCCGTCAAACATAGAGTCATTAAACTCCATTACTCCATTTTATGTCAAGGGTCAGCAAGAGTGGAAAACTGCTATTATTATTCCCATTGCCAAACTAAATAGAAAAAGTTCATTAATTTCTAACTACAGACCCATATCCCTTCTCCGCTGCATATCTAAAGCATTACGCTGGAAAAATGGTGAGAGGATGTACAATGTTGTTAAGTCTTCCTTTACAATCAGAGGTTCGCTGTTCGGGTCAATAACTGTTATTCAAAAACTGTTACTCTC
>NW_016179232.1:0-7396 GCF_001687245.7 Rhagoletis zephyria | reverse complement strand
TACAAATTGATACACCGTCTAAGTTGTGACAGTCGAGTTTACCGCTGAGAAGTTGGGGAAAGTTGTTAAACACTTTCATATGGATCACGGATGCATGTGTGTGTGTTTAAAGCCTTGTTTTCACTATGTCAAATTCAATGACATATGTCTTCAAATAAATGAAAACACATTGTCAAATGCGATTATAAAACGGTATATCGACTGAGTTAGATCAGGATAGGTCTTCAGTCGTATACATGCGCTGCTCTACCAGCTATATGTTCGCTTTTGGCCCATAATATCATCAGCGAAGGTGCGGATGAAAGAGATAAACTTATGTCAAAATATGTCGACAAATTTTGATGTCAAAATATGACATAGTGAAAACCAGCCTTAACTGTGCCTACATACATGTATGTATGTATATATATACCAATGGGATTTCTAACGAAACTCGGCAAGATGCACAATCGGGACTCCCTGTGCGGTGCGCTTCGCCTAGGGAGGCTCTGATAAGAGTCCCAAAGAAGCACATCCCCCGGAGAAAAAGGACTTCTGAATATACATCCGTATGAGACAGTGATTTCGAGGTCCCAGAAAGCTCACTCAGATATTAACAGGAACTCGAATTTTGTCATTGTTTCTTTTTGATAAAAATTAACTTTGAATAGAAAAACAAATGTAAATTAGCACAATAACAACAAAACCTAGGAATAATGAAATACATAAATAGAAAACTATTTCGTATCATCGTCGTGCCTTTGAGGTTTGGGATCACTTTCCGCTCGCTTTATTAAATTCTTTCTCAGAGCATCTTAAAAGCTCGAATATAAGTCAAATGTAATTTTTTATGCGCTACTGTTTAACTCTAAATGCAATCGAAACTGCTATAACGGCAAAAGTTTGTTCCTTTCCAGGAATATTAGGAAGCGAAGTTGTCGTTCATAATTTCATTCGGACATTCCTTAAATAATATCAATAACTACCGAACATCGAACGCTTTTAAGAGCACACTTATTTTTATTAGACTTCAAAGAGGAGGAGGTTATCAATTCGTCGGAATATTTTTTTAATCATTGAACCACGGTAATTGTTTTCTGTTATTCTTTTTAAAGTAAAGGTTGCATCTCAGAGGTGGTCCCATACTAATTTGGTTTAGATCTAAACGTTGGATCGTTGAAGAAATTAACGGAGACCAAAATAAAAACTACATGGCAAACCGTTCAATGTCGTGCGATTAATTTTGTAAATAAGTTCTAAAACTGCCCAGCGGATATTAGTTTATTTGGCGAAGAAAGGGAGACCAACAAACCCCGCAGACGAGTGCTCGACCTCCACAAGGAAAAGGAAGCTGGCAGAATACTGAATCTATCGCCATGGATCATCTTTCAGAAGCATTATCTACGAAATACAAAAAAGACGAAGAAAAGATTGAGTCGCATAAAATAGAAGCAGTTACGTTAGCAAATCCCGAGCGACTCTTGACGATGAAAAATAGCTATTCTACATCGCTTCTGAAGAGGCTTTTGCGCTGTTTATGAATCTTGGTTTTTAGAATCAGAAATATTTAATCTTCTCGGATACAAACAAACAAGTCAAGTCAAGAATGAAGCAGCGCCTAAACACTAATAGATGTATGTATAGCTCATTATATAAAAAGAAACTCATATAAATCTGTGCAAAATTAAAAAATTTAAACTAAATTGCAACCTTTTTAATTAAAATCTTTAGAAAAAACGTTTAAATTTTAGTTCGATGATTTTATTGAGCTTGAGGCCATTTTTAATGAAAATTTTAAATTTTATTTTAACAAAAAGGCAAATTTTAAATTGCAAATCGTTACTTTGGTTTAGTTGATTTAAACAATTATCAATTAAAAGTAAATGATGCGTCAGAAACTTTAAGTGCACTGAAATTCACTAATAATTTTCAACGAATGGCTTTTCCGTATCATGGTTATTAAGTGAACCGAGTTTGGTAGAGATCGGCAAATCGGTTACCGAGATAAAAATTTGGGGTCATAAGGGTCGGCGCCACGCCCATTGTCCAAAAATTTATAATAATCTCAGTAGTTACTGATTTGTCGCAGTTTTCGTGGTTTTATAAATTACCGTTAAATGGGAGGTGGGCATGTTTATTGGCCCATTGCCAAGATTTTCAGCTGATTTCTTAGTCCCTAAGCTAGGCTTGTACCGAGTTTGGTAAGGATTGGTAAAACGGCTTCTGAGATACAGCATTTCATCATAAGTGGGCGCGGTTACGCCCATTTTCCAAAGCTTTCAAAATAATATTAATTTGTACCAAAATTCAAACGAATCGGACTATAAAAAAGATTTTTTGGAATAGATCGGTCCCTGGTCCACTTATCAGAAGAGAGTATCCTATGTATATGTTAATCCTGGCAATAAGCTACCTACATGCAAAATTTAAAGCAAGTCGCACCATAAATAAGTTTTTTTCGAATTGATCCTATATGCCAGCGTAGCTCGACCCCTGCGCCACCTGTCGGAAAAATTAAAACTTTTTGAACTGCTCCTTCTAAACACTTCTCCAAGAACGCAGCAACCATTCGAATCGGTTATGAAACATAGAAGAAAATTGTTCGCAATTGATTCATGCTCACAATGAATTTCACAATTATTCGAAATTTTCCAAGCTTCACAACGAATTTTCCACCGTTACATCGTCCAAAATCATCAAATCATGCGCTAAAATGCAAAATTTCGTCGAAAACAAATCAAATTTTTCGCGTTCTTCCGGATTTTTCTGAGAGTTTTCTATTTTTCCATTCAAAACCCATTTCGAAAGAATTGCACACAAAATTCCATACAAAAAAAATCAATTTCCGATTTTTCCATTTTCACAACTTTCCCGGAGGTGTTTCCCAAAATTTTCTTTCGTAAGTACCTTCTCCTGGCACAAGTAAAAAAAAACTTTAGTCAAATCGGCTCAACCACTCTCGATTGATGAATTAGTATAAATTTTTCACGCCATTTTTATATACATATATAGATATGCGTATATATTTGTATGTAGTCCTCACTGACTAATATGTTAAACATATACCAATTCAGACTGTAAATACGTTCTTCGATTATATTGGTCTGAGAGCCTATTGGTAGGTTAAAAACTAAATTGCCAACATCTACATAAACTCTGCCTTCTTTTCATCAGAATCGGTAAAGGTTAAGAAAGTACCTCGAAGGTGTACAACAAAATATAATATTTCCTTCTCTAGCGGCGGTTTCACACGGGGTTTTGTCAAGATTGTCAGATGTCAGATATCTACATACAAATAACTTAATGCATTTTTCCAACATCCGGCATGTAATGAAAATCGTACCTATCTAAAGGGCTACATGCCCAAAATCATTGTATATTTATTAATTCCTGCAAAATTGGACCATTTACTATTGATATTAACACATTATTCCGCATTGTTTACATATTTTCCTATGCGTTTTGGCATTTCTCTCTCGCCATTGCACCCAGATGACGTCATGCAAAAATTACGCTCAAAAATCCTCTCTAATGGACGCAATCTTGTATTCTATCATTTTTGAATGTTATTGTGATATGACTGATCTCTTTTCTCTGTCTCTGTCTCTGTCTCTATCTCTCTCTCTTTTCTGCTAATTAATCAAATATCTATGTTCCAATTATATATTTAATAAAAATTACCACTTTTAATTTCTAATGTTTAGAAGTAAGTTTTTCTTTAAATAAATAAATATATATACATATGTAGTGACTAGTGTTGAACAGTTTTTCGCTCCTAAAATTAATAAATAAAGAAAATTATGTCGAGAAAAAAATAAAACTACTCAAAAACGCGAATATGTGGCAGATTTTATACCTTATGTGATAGATGTGGTAGATGCTTAGAAAATCGCTAGATCTATCACAATGCTCACTTTTTGCAAACCCA
Organism: Rhagoletis zephyria; assembly: GCF_001687245.7. NCBI lineage: Eukaryota > Metazoa > Arthropoda > Insecta > Diptera > Tephritidae > Rhagoletis > Rhagoletis zephyria. Next base: position 3,489 of record NW_016179232.1, on the reverse strand, counting down.
TTGATTTTATATCTACATCAATTAGTTATTACCATTGAGCTTTTACTTTCTTTCGGTATCACAAATACTACAGCTTTTGTATTTGATTGTATTTCAAATTTGTTTTGTTTTTACAACAACAGAGGTTGCTTCCGTTTTAATGTCCCGAACTTACGGTAAAGACGCCATTTTCCATATCTCCTCATCCAATAGGTGAACTTACATACATATAAACAAATTAAATTCGGGTAAACTTGCCACCAATTTTTGAACTTAATATCTCACTTACTAAATACATACATACATACAAAAATGGCATTGTATCCAATAAACAAGCTTTTCTGCATGGGCATTAATTAACAGCAACAATTAAATTGAATCTGCAAATATTTGCATAGATGTATGTAAACAGATATCCTAGAGAGATTCGATCACGAGTCAGTCAACTGGGACATTGTCCGCATTTTCTACTCTAACAAGCGGTACCTTGTATCAAAACATAGGGCAATACTTTCGCACAAATACACTTGCATTAAGCTGAAATTAGTCAAGAACGTAAACCTACCGGTACGTAAACCCGAGTCAGCTGACACGATCTGTCTTACCAAAGCGCCATGTAAATGAAAACTCAACTCCGCAGAATTTTTTGAGGGCTCCAGTAATCGACAAAATTCTGCGTATACAGACTGCGTTTAAGTATACGTTCTGCGTTCTCGACTAATTTCAGCTTTAAACCTCATAAACCAACAGCGCCGTTGTTTGTACATACATACATATGTGCTATTGATTTTCTGCTATATAAATAGTATATGCGGTTAGGCCGATCCAGGGTATGCATTTGACTGAAATGCATATACCTATATGTGTATATGTATGTAGATTTGTATGTATAAATATTCGTATAGCGCAGCTTGAAAAAAATTAAATCTGTGCTTCGACTCAAAATTAAAAAAATATGGAAATACGTCTCTTCCATTAGTAATTAAATACAAATTTTATTATCATTTTAAATATACAAATGGATATTGAAAAACATTTTTGATCGCATACTTTCTCTTTATTTTAATTGTTGCTATTTCAATTTCTTTCTATTCCAAGCACACCATTAAGCTACCTTTACACGGGTCGATTTTTGTCGACTGGAAAATCGACTAAAAAATCGACTAGCCAAAACATTTTCCTTTTACGACTGAATTGCTTGCGGCAAATTTTGCAATCGAAAACTTCGCCGACAAATACTCGATTTACAATGCACAGCACTCATTCATTTATGTAGGTACACGTACAAACATCGGCACATCTAGGCATACATATATGTAAATATTTATACACATACGTAACTGGTACTCTTGCACGCCTAAGCATATCGTCGTTTAAAGTACAAAACCGCGTAACTGACATTTGCTGTCAAAAATTGGATTTGCTCACACAAGCTCTTGGCTCAATCCTTTGTCCATTCGTCCTGAAATATACTAGCCAGAAATGCGATTTCTTTATAAAACAGAGAACCATTTTGAAAAATATGAATGTGTTCACTCGCCAGAAAATAATTTATGCAACCTCACTTGCGGGTTTTTGCATTTTGTTGATACGCGGTTTTGTACTTTAAACGACGATACGTATGTTTGCATACCTAAAAATGTGTGCGTGAACCGCAGAGCAAATGTTGGCAAATATTCTGTGACTAAATATGCAGGTTGCATGAACTAATCTAAACAGACCTGGACACATGTGAACGTGTGTGTGTGTCTGTGTGTGTGTGTGTTTGAACGCCTGCATAAATGTATCCAATTGTGAGCTGTATAAATTATTGACGGTAGCAATTGCATACTACTGTACAAATTAGTTAGATGGCGGCTGGCCAACATACTCGGATACTTGCTGATAAATTAGAAATGGTAAACATTTGCTTAATACCCGAAATTTTCGCAACTGATACAAAAGCCTATTGAGCAATCGATAATTGTAAATACCCAGTAATCCATAGTTTATAGATTAACAAGTGGCTTACAATTTCCCGGGCTTTAGCACAAATTCCATTGATATTTTAATTTTTAACACAGAATATATTAAAATTGTCTTTGACACGTAAAAGCTGCCACGGCATCTGATTAGCTAATATTTATGTATTTTCGCCTAATTCCTGAGTGGATTTCTAAAACAAAGCTTAAGTGGAAGCTTGGCGATTTGGGAAGCTCACTTCCAAAACTCTGGCAAGGCATAAATGGCGCTGGAGCAAAGCCAAAAATACAAAAATAGTTAGTTATTTCAAGCAATACGGCTTTGCCAAAGTTATATGCGATAAAAAATAATTTCCAACTCATATAATTTGCTTTTCTGTAAATTTACGACCATTTCATCCAGCTGCTCTTTGAGTTTGCTCCGTTCTAATTTTAGCAAGTGTGTTGGTATGGCGCGGCGTTTTACGTATTCCTTCCTTTTCTACTTTAATCAACGCGAGTGCATAGCACAGCGCCCGATTGCGTACACAATTTTGCTTATCACCATCAGCAGTCAACACTCACACACGCACACACACACACACACATTCGCGTAAATAGCGAGTATACAAGCGTGCGCCCCGCTGTGTACATGCCCTGCAGGAAAAAATGATAAATGGATAAAAAAGAACCCACTTGTAGTTAGCTTTTTTGCGGGATTTCTATAAAATATATAACTTGTAGTTAGCCATAAAAGGCTAACTTGAAACTAGTTGAAAGTAATGCAGGAGTAATGAAGGAGATTGTTTTCTTTAAACGCATTTCTATTTAAATATCCTGCACTTCGCAAATACTTTTTCGAATTGAGGACAACTAAAAGGAAGATCGAAATTTCATATTATCATTTTGAAGTTATGTCTGACGGAGTTCGAATATGGGACCACCTAAAGCAGAATATGGAAACAAATATGAAATGTAATAAAATAAATAAAGTGAATAAGAACAAAAAAAATAAAAAAATATAAAAATAAAATATTTTGTTTTGCCTATTGATATTTTATGTCCAAAATTAGTTAGTTATAAGTTAGTTACATCAAATGCAGAGGTAAACCACCCTTGACTATTTCGCGGCCATCGCCATACAAATGTAGTAAGCTTTCGTCAAAGAAAATATTCAGATAATAAGTGACTTTTAGCTCCTTCATAATCAACTTAAAGTTAGCTTATAGTTAGATACATTTCCTGCAGGGTGGGCAATCTGTATGCGATGGCGCGGATGTATGAGTGTGTGTGTGTGCATGAGCATTTCGACACATTTGGAGTTATTAAAAATTAGTATGTGTGCCATTATCCTAGATAAGCGTCTGAGCTTATTTCACTCGCCTCTGCCGTCGCTGCCGCCGTCCGCAGCCTTCCGCAGCCTTTCTCGGCCTCTACATCCGCCCTGACGCAGACATCGCTGCTGACGCTGGCACTGCCGCTAATGTGGGATGATGGTTGGTTGGATGGTTGGCTTCTACATATTTGCTGGCGTTCGCATATCACTTCTGCTTTTATTACTTTTCTACAT
>NW_016179231.1:0-7396 GCF_001687245.7 Rhagoletis zephyria | reverse complement strand
GAAACAAATCAAGAAAAAGAAATAACAAATATTAGGAATTGGTAAATAAGTTAAATAACTACAACTTTTCAGAAACAAAATCGAAAGGCGACATATAAAAAATGCACGCAAAGAAGAACTGTGTGGCAACACCAGCAAAGTTTTGAGACGATTTTGCGACGACTGCTAGAAAGGGGTGCTCACAGTTTGATGCTAAAGGTGTCTCAAAATGTAGACGTCTACATTTTCAGACACTATTTGGAACGAACTCTGAACACCCCAACTATTTGGAACGAACTGTGAACACCCCAACTAATGAGGTGCTAAAGTTGGTTGGGTGTCTAGTGGGGACATAAAATAAGATATTTTGGAAATCCGGCACCACTCAAAAGGTATAACCTTTGTTTATTAACAGATAATTATCACAAATTATCACTAATTTCTGCTGGAAACAGTTTCTTAACCCTAAAAACTAGCAGAAACTAGCAGCTCTCTCTCGGTCGTACCCTCTTTTTGTTTTGGCGAGAAATATTTTCAATAGTCAAATACACCGATCAGCTGTTTACTTGCTAGCAGTGTTGCCGTTTTGGTTACTTTTAACCAATTTCGGTTATTATTTTCTTGCCTGTGAAGTTGTTAAGATCCTTCCCATTTTGGTTATTTTTAAACATTTACTGTAGTTTTTAATTTTTTTATACATACAATAATTAAATCTTTGAAGAATAGTATAAACAAATACATTTATTCTGCTCAATATGGTTATTTAAATAAAGTTATTACTACTAAAATGGCAACTCAAGATTCGACTTAGGGCCGGTTGTTCAATGTCTGATTAGCACAAATCGGAGGTAGAAGCTCCGGTTAGATACAACGACTGCTTCATCGATCACATGTTATATGCATGATGTCGAAATCGTCGATAATGATGTTTAACCGGCAAGTAGTGATAACCAGACATTGAACAACCGGCCCTTATTCCAATAATAATCATTTGTTTAGATATGCAAAAGAACATGTAAAAGTTCGAGGGTGCAACTATCGGTTCGTGTCTTTAATAAATCGTGGTGAATTAATCGCCAAGTTTTTGAAACGGCCCGGCAGTTACACCATTTCTATGCATGATCCAACTACACAAGATCTGACAAGATGAAGCAAAAGAAAAAAGTAATTTTCTGGCTGACGGTTGTAATTTCGGCGCCATGTTATTTTCTGAGAAAAGTAAAGAAAGAATACGAAGACGAAGCATAAAGAAAAAATGCAAGCAATGTTGTGCACATGTTTGTGCTAACCAGTTTATTATTTTTGTACGTGTTTTTGCATCCAATCACCGAGCACTTCATTTTAATGACATTTGCACTAAAAATCACTAAAAAATCACTGAAATAAACCACCGACAAAATACACATAAAGAAAGAAGCAAAACAGAAATAGCAAACTTCAAAATTACGGACGTCACACACTTTTTTCGCATTTGCTATTACAAATGGCTGCTTCTCAACCGGTCAGATCTGTTCTAATTGGTTCATGATTTCTATGGCGCGTATTCATAGTCCAGCAACTAATAGGCTGTTTTTGCTTACGCGTAAAGGCACATTTAGCGCATTTAGCTCTAAATGCTACTCTAAATGTACATTTATCCATACAAAATTCGTCACCTAAATGCAACTAAATGCAACTCCATTTTTGCATTAAGAATCTAAATGCTAAAAGCAACCCTGTGATCTTCCAAAATTTCCACGATTCGAACATGGTTTAAAGAGAAAAAGTGGCAACATTGCTTTTTCGAGTATACAGTTGCTAGCTACGTTTCAGTGATCGCCGATCGAGATTTCTTTTATTTTGCATTACATATTTGGATAAAGAAAAGTTAAGCAAATTCAACATCGATTTGATGCTGATAGAAATCTGGATCAATTTGTGATCAACTCGGTTCGTTTTGTTTCCTAATTAAGTGAGAAAATTTTAATTGACAGCACCGACAAATGAATATATACACAAACAAATTTTCGGTTATGGTTAAAACAATACAAGTTTTTGTATTGAATTTTTGGTTTAAAATTTATTTATTTCCTTTTCAGTAGGGTTTTTGCACATTATCTCCTGCGTGAGAATTGATCGTAATATATACGCATCTAAATAAGAGACTGGAACACGGCTGTTTGTCAAAAGCATACGATTTCGAACTCGCGTAAATGTACATTTGCTAAATGCTATAGCATGAACGCTCTTCGAAAACATATGTTCGAAAGTGCTAAATGTTGCATTTTTAATGCAGCAAAAACGCTGCATAAGTCGAAACTAACAAAGTTGCAACTTAAATTTAAGTACCAACTTAAAATTTACCTCTATTCATAGTCGCATTTCAGACTTCTACTAAGTAGTTTCGACTTAGTTTACAATATAGCAAAATGAGTGTGAAAATGTATCGATTTTTCTTTACGATATTTTGGAAAAATTACATTTTTATTAAATAATGTTTGATCATCCGTTTATGTAATTTTTATTTTCATTGCATGATTATGCAAAATAATATGTTAATTGTGTGAAATAGCCAGAACAACCGCAGTGATGTGAAGTTGATGTTTATCGAAAGCATGCTGTGAAACATACAAATAGTAGATATCTAAATGTTATGCACAAATTTACTTTAAAAGAACTAGCGTGAAACTGACTTATTATTTGAGAATTTATCTAAATTATTTCAATTATAAATTTGTGATTTAGCTTTATTCGAATTGTAATACGCATTTAATTTCATCTTCCGAATAAAATGGATCGATCTTTGTAAATTTTAATTGGAGATTATTCAATATTATCAAAATCACCCTCTACCAACTTAATTTTTACATATTTCGTCTGTTTTCCCTTAATTTGATAAAATACTTCTTCCTAGTTACGACTTAGTTGCAGCTGCAGCCGAAACTAAATTTTAAGTTGGTACTTAGGCCCGGTTGTTCAATGTCTGGTTATCACTACCACTACACTATCGACGATTTCGACATCATGCATGTAACATGTGATCGATAAAGCAGTAGTTGTGCTTAACCGGAGCTTCTACCTCCGCTTTGTGCTAATCAGACATTGAACAACCGGCCCTTAGCCAGAAAAGTCGAAACTAAAGGTATTGGCCCAATGCTCGCTTGCTTTGCTTACTTTAGTTTGCTTTGCTTTACTTTGAAGGCTTTTATGGCCTAATGGTAGCTTTGAACGCTGTCATAGTAGTCAGCTGATTTTTAATGCGCGCAAATATACCCGCCATTCTTTGTTGTGCCAGCAGGTATAATTGTGAATTTTAGTTAAAATATATGTTATTAAACAATTATTTGTTACTGAGATCATTATTTTTTACGGTTTTGGTGAAGCTGCATTTGGCTGTGCCACTCACCACCCGTGTTTATAAGGCGTAATATTCAACTGGACGTAAAAGAGTTTATATTAAACAATTCTTTGTTGTTAACAACAATATTTCTTACAGATACCTTGCTTTTATATCGTTCCGGCAACCAGATTCGTTGGTTTTCGATAAGTTGCAGTTGGCTGTGCCACTTCCACCCGTGTTTATAAGGTGTAATATTCAATTAGGTAAAAGAGTTTATATTAAACAATTCTTTGTTGCTAACAACAATATTTTTTACAGATACCTTGCTTTTTTATCGTTCCGACCACTAGATACGTTGGTTTTCATAAATTTTCATTTGGCAGTACAAAATGTTGACTCGAAATGCTGAACAAGTTTTAAAATTTTCCTAATTTTAGCGAAAATGCGTAAATTAAAACTGCGATTAAAAAAGAAGCGCCGATTTTGGGTTCGGTAATTGTACTTAGAGCGACACAAATATGGATTGTTTGAAAGTTCATTAAGAAACTTGGCTGCAGATGAGGAGCAGTTTAACAAGACATTAAGAATGCCCTTTTCGTTATTTAATGTGCTGCACGAATTTCTGGAGGCTTCGCTGACCAAATATTCAATCAGAACACCAATATCGAGTCGCTGCAGACTATTTATAACCCTGATGTAAGAGAACATCGGTTTTACTTAATAGTATACGTATAATTTTCCATATATGTATCTGGTTTTATTTTTTTGTTGCAGATATTTGGCTCACGGTGGCACTCGGCAATTCCACACAATAGTTCACAGGATCGGCCTGACGACTTTCAGGAAGATTACGTTGGAGACATGTATGACCATATGGGATCTGTTAGCTGACCTGTATGTGGCGACCCCGTCAGAAACGGAATGGGGACGTATTTCCAATGAGTTCAAGTCGCTGTGGAATATGCCCAACTGCGTTGGTTCCATCGACGGAAAGCACATTAATATTACCTGTCCAGCGAATTCAGGGTCGATGTACTATAATTACAAAGGCAATTATAGTATCGTGCTTTTGGCCGTATGTGATGCCAATTATACCTTTACCTGCGTTGACATCGGAGCATATGGAAGTCAAAGCGATGGCGGTGTCTACCACTTTTCAAAACTGGCAGATGCTATTGAAAATGATAGGCTCGGCCTTCCACATGATCAGCCTCTGCCAGGAGAAACCGAGCCATTTCCACATTATTTAGTAGGAGATGCTGCTTTTCCCTTACGGCGTTATTTAATGCGACCATATCCGGGTAGAGGTATTCCAGAAGAGCAAGAGTATTTCAATAAAAGACTCTCTCGTGCAAGAAGAGTTATAGAAAACGCATTTGGAATACTCACTGCCAAATGGAGAATATTGAGAACGACGCTATGCATGGCCCCGAAAACTGCAGAACAAATAGTGAAAGCTTGTATTGTTTTGCATAATTTTATTAAGCTTTCGTGTGCAAACTATGTAGCAAGCGATTTTGTTGATCGCTACGAAGAGGATGCCACCATCGCTGGCTCATGGCGAAACGAAGTAGTTCCATTGCCCTCAATAAGTAGGGTGTCATCGAACCGAGGCAGTTCAAATAATTATGATTTAAGGGATGCTCTGAAGACACATCTTTTTAACAATAAAATTTAAATAATTACNCATCGGTTTTACTTAATAGTATACGTATAATTTTCCATATATGTATCTAGTTTTCTTGTTTTGTTGCAGATATTTGGCTCACGGTGGCACTCGGCAATTCCACACAATAGTTCACAGGATCGGCCTGACGACTTTCAGGAAGATTACGTTGGAGACATGTATGACCATATGGGATCTGTTAGCTGACCTGTATGTGGCGACCCCGTCAGAAACGGAATGGGGACGTATTTCCAATGAGTTCAAGTCGCTGTGGAATATGCCCAACTGCGTTGGTTCCATCGACGGAAAGCACATTAATATTACCTGTCCAGCGAATTCAGGGTCGATGTACTATAATTACAAAGGCAATTATAGTATCGTGCTTTTGGCCGTATGTGATGCCAATTATACCTTTACCTGCGTTGACATCGGAGCATATGGAAGTCAAAGCGATGGCGGTGTCTACCACTTTTCAAAACTGGCAGATGCTATTGAAAATGATAGGCTCGGCCTTCCACATGATCAGCCTCTGCCAGGAGAAACCGAGCCATTTCCACATTATTTAGTAGGAGATGCTGCTTTTCCCTTACGGCGTTATTTAATGCGACCATATCCGGGTAGAGGTATTCCAGAAGAGCAAGAGTATTTCAATAAAAGACTCTCTCGTGCAAGAAGAGTTATAGAAAACGCATTTGGAATACTCACTGCCAAATGGAGAATATTGAGAACGACGCTATGCATGGCCCCGAAAAATGCAGAACAAATAGTGAAAGCTTGTATTGTCTTGCATAATTTTATTAAGCTTTCGTGTGCAAACTATGTAGCAAGCGATTTTGTTGATCGCTACGAAGAGGATGCCACCATCGCTGGCTCATGGCGAAACGAAGTAGTTCCATTGCCCTCAATAAGTAGGGTGTCATCGAACCGAGGCAGTTCAAATAATTATGATTTAAGGGATGCTCTGAAGACACATCTTTTTAACAATAAAATTTAAATAATTACTACTCACTGAATATGCTTTGTTTTTATTATTTAAGATAGAAAACAAAAATTTGAACTCACAGTATGAGGGCACTTATTGGCAATGTTTTAAATGTCATCACATCTTTCAGGTTTTTAAATTAATTTTTGTTCAAGGTTAGTATGGCGTTAACATAACATATATTTCATTCAGTCTTTTATGTTAAAACCGTTTTAAACAGTATAGTGGTTACAAACAATATGCCTTTCAGTCTTTTAATTATTATTTTTTCTTTTTAAGGTACATACAGTGGTCAAACAAAATATAGCCCCACTATATTTGACAAGTTTTAACATATTATTATTTTTTAATTTTGATTACTTTTTTATAAAACGAGGTTTTTTACACGGGCTTTGTTAAAGAATTAACTATATTTTTATAAAAAAGTTACTAAAATTAAAAAAGAATCTTAAAACTTGTCAAATATGGTGCGACTATAATTTTTTCGACCACTGTAAATATGGCGTATTTATAAAACAAAAGTGAATTACAAACAATATACTTCTTAGTCTTTTAAGTAATATGTTTCTTTTTAAGGTACTTAAGTATTGCCTATTTATAAAACAAAAGTTGTTACAAACAGTCTACTTTTTAGTCTTTTAAATAATAGGGCTGTTCAGGATCTTGTCCATAGGATCTTGCATTTACATATTTCAGTGCATTTGTAAATTCACAACAAAATACAAACAGCTACCATGATAGCAAGCATAAAATTTGCACAATATCCTGAATGTGTTTCTTTTCAAGGCCGTAATTGGCATGAATATTTCACAAGTCATTAAAATTATCTTTTGTTCAAGGTAAGTATTAAACTTACAGTTATGTGCAAAACAAAAAACACAGCGTCGTTTTTGCTATAATTTCATTGTTTCTAATCAAACAAAATTGTACATTTTTTAAGAAAATATCCAGGTTATTCATTTAAATGCCTCGTAACCGCGTAAGCCTCGTAAACTTGCATCGAAAACCACGCGTTTGGAATAATATCCTGAATATTTTCTTAAAAATATGTTCAATTTTGTTTGATTAGAAACAACGAAGCTATCGCAAGCATTTTCTGTGAGATTGCATATTAAATTCGATTACATATTTAGCTCGCAAAATTAAAATCAGATTTCATATTAAATTAGATTACATATTAAGTTCTCAAAATTGAAATCAAACTGGATGTCATTTAAATTTTTAAATTTCGTAAATTCAATTTTTATAATTTTTATATTGAGCATAGACGTATTGAAGTACGTCCATTTGAAAATCTAGGCGGCTCTCTTCTGGGACCTTCTCAAACACTTCGCCAATCGCACCCAAGAAATTGTTGTGTGTTTTTTTTNGTCTAGGCGGCTCTCTTCTGGGACCTTCTCAAACACTTCGCCAATCACACCCAAGAAATTGTTGTGTGTGTTTTTTTTTT
>NW_016179229.1:0-7397 GCF_001687245.7 Rhagoletis zephyria | reverse complement strand
TTGTTTCTGTGCTATCACAGGAGATATACAAATACATACGTACATATGTACGAATTGTACTTTTGCAGGTACAAAAATTTTATTTTCACTAATCAAGTTCTGTGAGTGTTCATTGAAAACTGAGAAACATAAACCAAATTTTTACAGTTGTTGAGACAGTCATATACAATAGCTTTTTAACAAAAAAAGTATAAGTTACATATATGGGCAAATCAAAACGTTGCGGACGTTGCGTTCGGACGCTTCTTTTAACTTTTTTGCCAAAAATAAAAATTATAATTTAAAATGTTTTTGTGGTATAAGGGATGGTTTATAGCAGTACTTATGAGAAAAAAATAATGAAAATTAGAATTTGAATTAATGTCTGTGTATTTTCCTTCGAAGTTTGTGTTCGGACGTTATTGAAAAAGGAAGCGATTTTGATATGACCATCAAAGTCAACCGATTTGCGCAAATTGTAATGAATGAAGAACAAAATCTAAAATAATAATTTGAAGAAAAAATAATGAAGTTAACAATATGTATTATAAAACCAAACTAAAGGTTGGATTAACTTCAAAACAATTGTATATGTGCGTTCGGGACGTTACGTTACGTCCGTTGAAAAAATTGATTTTTTCAAAGCGATATTGTTGTATTTTATTAAAAGGTACAGTGCTTAAAACCAAGGCTATTTGGAGCTTTGTTTCAAGAAGTAACAGGGGCAAATCAGATTTCTCAAATATTTGTGAAAAGAAATATGAAATAACAATATGTTGTACTATGCCATTTTCGACACAAAAAAACACTAGAATTTGTATTGCATGTATTTTTCAGATTTTGATTGACTATTTCTCGGATTCGCCCATAGTTATGTTAAATATAAAAAGATGCAGTCGGAATTTTTAAAGTTAAGTTAAATTTTATGTGTAGTTACATAACTAAACAAACTTAAAATTAAATACATATGTTTGATTTTGAAGTAATTGTTCGCAAATGTGTACACACTTGTTTAAGTAAATGCATATACCTATGCATGTACGTCATTTAGGGGAGAGTGCAAATTGTAACTACACATACTTACATATACATACATACAGCACATACTTCAGGAGAATAGGTTCAACATAGTTTTCCACTACATATAACTTTATAAATATATTTATATGTTAATGCTAGTTAAATTCACAAAACGATCAACACCAAAAATAACAATAACGGCCCCACTGTCTTTAGTCTTTGTTGAGGTTTTGTTTTCATAGAATTAGAAAACAATACGATTTAATCGGGCACAACATTTGGGGTAATTAAAAACAACAAACTGTCAAAGTGGAAAATCATATTGAACCTATTCTGCTACTACGTATGTACATTTAAAACATTTTTAATTGGTCAGCTACTTTAATCTTAAAGTACCTGATTATAACTTTTAAATCCCATTTGTAACACTACTAATGAAACAATACATAAATATATGACACTTGATGTCAAATAAATAAATACAAAATATACATATGTACATACATATATCGGCGTGGTTTTATTTTCGGTATTTCAGTCTACGCACACTGGGGCAGGGGACCCTCATAACTGCCTTAAGCTATTAGACCTTCTAGAAATCTCTACTATTGGAAAAGAAAAACAATTTTGACGAAGAACATTATTTTTATTATACAAAAAAAAAAATTTAGTCCATATATTATAAAAGCTTCTGTATATATATAGGGAGAAGTGCAAAGGATATTATTTCTGGTGCATGTTGCAAACTTATTCTGAAACTGAAGTGGATTTTCGGTATTTTCCGAGAAAGTTTTAAAAGAAGTAACCGGTCGGCCGCGTTTAATTTTTGACATAAGGCCTTTGTATGTCGCAAGACGCTATTTATTCCGTTTTATTTCAACTCTACTAGCTTTTGCACATCTTGACTTGCATATATTTATTGTGACTTTGAACTAACTCAATTTGTTTTTAGATGCTCGACATTACAAGTTTTGCGTTTTTCCAGCTCTTTGATCAAATACATATGTATGTATGTATACACTGTACGGCAAAATCAACTTTTTTTATGGGTATTGGACCAAACCAATTTTTTTTTAAGAGATTGAGTCATAGGTAAAAAAGTAATTTCTCCTTTTTTCGAAGTTAGCCTACGAAATCGAGATATGGGCCTTCTAAGTTCGAAATAGGACCTTTGGTAAAAAATTATATTTAATTATTTCATATAAATAACTAAAAACCTAAAAATATATACAGTGACGGGCAAAACTGTAACATGGTTTAACACTTTTTGTTTCAACCACCGCTATATTTCCAAGTTCTAACGACTTTCATCCTTCTGTTGAATATTCTTGTTGGTACATCCCTACTCCCTCTCTCATAATGATTTGAAGTCAATACAACAGCAATAAAAAATCCAGCAGACAAAAATGTAAATTAAGGCAGGTGTTACAGTTTTGCACTCACTCTCAGTTTTGCATTTGGCAGTTATCTTTTACTTAGTTGGAAGTCAGATGACTTTTTTCTATATTGTATTTTATTGAAGAAGTGATCACCAGTAAATAACATAGTTAATCAGGAACCATAAATGTAAATAATATATTTACTGCGGAAAGGCGGAACCGCACGAAAAGTGGCAAAAAATTTTGGAATTTGCTACTTAAAAATGTTAAGACTTAGAAAAACTATAGCCTAAAGTGTTCTTAAGGACAAAGCAAGTCTGTTAAAAAATATTACGGTACGATATCTTGTGAACTTAGAAGCAAGTAGCGATGCAGCCACTATTACAGAAGCGCTTAAGGTATTAAACTTTAATGCAAATCAATAGACAGCGAGGCGAAGAATTGCCAATTTGAGCGCAAAGGATCATAAAAGAAGAAAAAAACAAATTTGATCAAAATACATGTGCGAGTGCGGCAGCATTTTGCTGCATCGCACGAAATCCGAACCGTTGCCTATTGGGATATGTTAGGCCGTTCACAATGCAATAAAAAACATATTTTTAAGTTTCAATTGAAGGTTATTTGGTCCGACAATAACTAAAACGACTAAATTAATCGCTTTCAATCAGATGGCCGGGCATTCTATTGGGTCAAAGACCCAAATTAAGCCCATGCGCAGCATGTAAGGCAAACTGTGAATAAAAGTGGTCGGTCAATAATAGTTTGGGGTTGTATTTCAAACATTTTCTTGGTCGGTTAGTACAGATTATGCGTGAGGAACAGTATCTGTTCATATTTCAACAAAATTTGCAAGATGTAGTCGAAAAAATTAGAGTTTCTGCTGAAAAATCACCCAAAACACACTGCACATATTCGCAAAGACTGGATACAAAAGCAAAAATTTGCTGATTTCAAATGACCTCCACAATCCGCGGACATAAATCTCATTGAGAATTTGCGAAAACAACTAAAAGCACAGCTTACTAAGTATCCAAGTCCGTAAAATCGAGTATATGAGCTGTGAAAGCAAACTAAGGATATACTTCCAGAATTTTTACAGAGATACAAATAAGGTATGCCAAATCGTATCCAGGACCTGAAACAAGCAAAAGAGTACTGAACATTGTGTTAGTAGTTCTTTTTTTCGTGAAAATTGTTAAAAAGTTCTTAAAAATGTATGAGTGCAAAACTGTAACATCTGCCTTAATTTACATTTTTTTCTGCTGGTTTTTTTATTGTTGTTGTATTGACTTCAAATCGTTATGAGAGAGGGAGTAGGGATGTACCAACAAGAATATGCAGCAAAAGTATGAAAGTCGTTAGAACTTGGCAATATAGCGGTGGCTGAAACAAAAAGTGTTAAACCATGTTACAGTTTTGCTCGTCACTGTACGTAGTCCCCTCCTCTTGCTCTTATTTAAATGATATATAACTTTATCAATGTTATTGTGGCTTGTTAACATTTTATTTTTAATATTTTTATTGAGCTTTGTACCACGATTGTTTATTAGGAAAAATTGAAAAAGCAACAAAGTCTAAGCGGTAGAAGTTACAGCACTATTAGACTTTGTTGCTTTTTCAATTTTTCCTAATAAACAATCGTGGTACAAAGCTAAATAAAAATATTAAAGATATATAACTTTTTTTGCGTAATTTTATATTACAGGTGCTTTAACGCATAATAGCAATTTTTTTCTTCACCGTTCTCTTGAGAGCCGGATATTAAGCTTTAAAATGAAATGCCGTCCTCTTGCTGTTTTCGCAGTGGAGAGTTGACTCACATTCGGAAGTTAAGTACAGATTTTCAGAACAAAAATTGTAAGTTAACTACCAAGTATGAGTAAAAAAAACTATTTGCACAAGGACATTTTTGATGACGTATACTCTCGTTAAAAACGATGACGAGCAAAAAAAAACATATTTCTCCATTGAGTGCCAATTTCACAGTTTAGGGTTAAGTCACTTTAGGCAGTTAACTATAGATATTCAGTACAAAAATTTGCTAGCTAACTGCCGAATGTGAGTTAACTCTCCACTGTGAGAACGGCCTTACAAAGTTATCAGGCAATATAAAGAAAGGAGACAAGTAATTATTTTTGCGAAAAATAAAAGTTGGGACAAACTCAACTCTTATAAGCAGCATAAAAAATTGCTTATCCAATAACTTTTAAGAGGCGACTGCTTTGCATTCGACAGATACGAGGCATTAAGCGCCAATTGACGATTTGTATGTACATACATATGTATGTATATATGAGTATGTAAATATTTACAGCCATTCTAAAAGTCTCATATATGTACGTGCATATGTATGTAAGTATATTCATATGTACATACATATGTATGTAGTAGTTAACACTGTTTTGATCGAACCAAGAAGCATGATCAAGTACCAAGTGATTTTAGAACAAAGAAACTTTGTATGCAGAACGCGTAAAAACCATAAAATATTCACATAACAATTCATGTATATGGACAAATCTAAAAAAAGGTACACTTTCAAAACAAAAAGTTTAATTTTTTAATTTGTGGGCACACCTATGTTTTATATTTGATTCTATTCGTAATCTCTTAATAAATCGATAAACATAAGGCTAATGCATATTCATCAAGTGCTTCAAAAGTTAGACGAGGAAGAAACATTTAGATTGTTGAAAGACGAATTTATTATAAATTATTTTATCTTAATTGCTTCTTTTGTAACGTACATACATATGTACATCGCGAAGAAAAAGTAAATATGAAATATACATTTCCTACTATAAATTTTATTTCCACATTTGAAGTACATTTCATAATAAACTTTTGAAATTGATTTGAGAGTTAACCATATTCTCAAATGGAGATCAAACTCCCCTTTTTATCGAGAAAGCTGTTATTTTCAAATCAATATCAAATCATTTTCAAACGTTTGACATTTGATAAAAGCTTTGATTTCAAATCATTCTCAAATGTATATCAAACCTAATTGTTTGCTGGGTTAAAGCTAACAAATATGTATGTAGTAACACGCTCCTCTGCATACTCAGCTACTGCCATAATATGTCTTATTATCTTATTCTTCTTCTTATTTGGCGCTGGAGTTCAGCAAAGCACGCCAGTCGGTCCTCTTCTGTGCCAACTGACGCCAATTGGAAACGCCAAGTGAAGCCAAGTCCTTCTCCACCTGATCTTTCTATCGCAGTGGGGGCCTCCCTCTCCCTCAGATACCACCAGCGGGTTCCGAATCGAATACTTTCAGAGCCGGAGCGTCGGTGTCCATTAGAACGATATGACCAAGCCAGCGGAGCCGCTGTATTTTAATTCGCTGCACTATGTCCAGGTCGTTGTAAAGCTCATACAGCTCATCGTTCCATCGTCTGCGGTACTCGCCGTCGCCAACGCGTAAAGGCCCGTAAATCTTCCGCAAAATCTTTCTCTCAAACACTCCAAGAGCCGCCTCATCGGATGTTGTCATTGTCCATGCTTCTGCGCCATATACCACCACGGGCATGATGAGTGACTTATAGAGCGTGGTTTTCGTACATCGAGAGAGGACTTTACTGCTGAATTGCCTACTCAGTCCAATGTAGCACTTCTTGGCTGGTTCCCAAGTAAACGAAATTCTCTACTTTCTCGAAATTGTATCATCAACAATTACGTGGGTGCCAAGGCGCGAATGTGCTGACTGTTTTTTTAATGATTGAAGATACTTCGTCTTGTCCTCGTTTACCACCAGACCCATTCGCTTTGCTTCCTTATCTAACATGGAAACAGAACAGAACAGAACAGACTTCGCGGTTTTTGTTACCGATGATGTCGATGTCATCGGCATAACCCAGCAATTGCACGCTCTTGTAGTAAATTGTTCTTGAGCGGTTCAGTTCTCAGGGAGTCGCCCTATCTGAAATCCCGTTTGGTGGCGAACGGCTCGGGGAGGTCCTTCCTAATTCTGGCGGAGCTGGCGGTATTGCTCAACGTCATTTTACACAGCCGTATGACTTGTGAGGGGGTGCCAAATTCAGACATAGCGGTGTATAGGCTGTCGAAAACGGCTTTAAAGTCGAGAGCCAAGATATGGCGTATTGTGAATACCTGGTCTATGGTGGATTTACCAGGTCTAAAGCCACACTGATAAGGCCCAATCAGTTCATTGACGGTGGTGCTTCAGTCTTCCACACAATACCAGTATTGGCAGAGAAAATTTTCGTTTACAGCTAAAACGGCCGAAAAAAGAGCTACATAATACTAATAGTAGCTAAAATGAAGAGCTAGATATTTTTTTAAGTAGAAAATTTATTGACGGAAGGTGGTTTTTACATTTACCGCAATTTTAATAAAAACAACGAATTTTATAATTTAAGTGCTGAAAAAAAAAACACTTGTAAAACCAAAATAAGGTGCATATATTTCGAATTCTTATATGCATGCACATACTTACTTATATAACCTAGACAATGAACTATAAGTGCTTTACAAACTGTTAAAATTTGCAAACTCGGGTTTCGAATAATTTTTTCAGAAAATTTGTTGAGCTTTTCATGACATAAAGGTTGCCATAGTGGCAAGCATAAAATTTGTAAATGCAAATACAAATACAAATCCACGACCATTTTCACAATATCCTGAACAGCCCTAATGTCTTATAAAAAATGGTAATTATATCAAGGTTTGTTGAAATTACTACGCTATTTATTCTAGAAGTGATTATCGCCGTGCCTACCCTAATGTACATGTTATACATACATACATATAAGTATATACATAACAACCGCTTTGAAAAATGTGAGTCTCAATTTGCTTACGAAGTCAGAGTAACTCTAAAAGCTAGTTAATTTTAGTTTACCATTTAGCAAATATGTATGTTTTTGTTTTGTTGCCATCGAAAAGCTTTTTTCGCAGTGCGCTTGAATTAAAGTTTGTTTGGTACGCTTTTTTTAGTTGCCGCTGGTATTTACAAGTTGGTGATCACTTAAATGTGAGCGGATATTTTCGTGAGCG